>NW_026020391.1:478999-615610 GCF_900185275.1 Solanum verrucosum
TTATAGAATGCATGACATGGTTCAGGATGCGTTTGGGGTGCATTCTGATTTTGAATCTGGTAATCAAGGTGAAGAAGCTCCTAATGCTGAATGTAAAATTTTCTTTGAACAATTGGAAGTTGCTAGTCGGCCTTTATATGAGGGGAGTCCACACTCGCAGTTGTCAATTGCTGTTAGATTATTAAGTATCAAATCAAATTGGAATGTTCTGCAAGGGGCAATGGACTCTGTGATTGACCTTATGCATGATTTAGTTGACCCAAAGCTAGAGATACCTGATAATTTCTATAAGGCAAAGAGGTTGGTATCAAAGTTAGGATTGTCATCGATGAGAATTCATTGTTGTGAAAATGGTTGCATGTTATACTATAAGGATGATATTGATCTAGAATCGTGTAAGTTTTGTGGAAAATCTCGTTATAAGCAGACTCCTAGTGGGAAGAAAGTTCCTATTAAGGCGATGCATTACTTACCTCTTATACCAAGGTTAAAGAGGTTGTATGCATCTAATAGATCTGCTCCTCATATGAGATGGCACCATGAAAATAGAAGACCACTTGGTGTTATGTGCCATCCTTCCGATGGAGAGGCCTGGAAGCATTTTGATAGAACATATCCACAGTTTGCAGCCGAACCACGGAACATTAGATTGGGTTTATGTTCAGATGGATTCACGCCACATTCTGTTTCTGCTGCACCATATTCTTGTTGGCCTGTATTTGTAACACCATATAATCTTCCACCTGAGATGTGCATGACCAGTCCATATATATTTCTCAATTGTGTCATTCCTGGCCCACGAATCCAAAAGTCTTGATTGATGTATACTTGCAACCTTTGATTGATGAGTTGAAACAATTGTGGTTTCAAGGGGTTGAAAACATTTGAATGTGTTCTCTTAAGCAAAATTTAATTTGCGGGTTGCCTTAATGTGGACTATTAATGATTTTCCTGCGTATGGAATGTTGTCCGGGTGGATGACAGGGGGAAAGTTAGCTTGTCCTTGCTGTATGGAAAATACTAAATCATTCACTTTGAAACATGGTCGTAAAAATTCTTGGTTTGATTGTCATCGACAGTTCTTGCCAATGGATCATGAGTTTAGGAGTATGAAAAATGCATTCAGAAAGAATACTGTTGAACAAGGTTGTCCTCCTCCAATCTTGACTGGAGAACAAGTTTGGGAGAGGGTTCAACAATTTCCAAAGGTTACAGAAGAACAACCGTACACAATTTGATGGATATGGTGTTGCACATAATTGGACAAAACAAAGCATATTCTGGGAGTTACCATATTGGAAAGATAATCTACTTCGACATAATCTTGATGTCATGCATATCGAAAAAAATTACTTTGATAATTTATTCAACACAGTAATGGATGTCAATGGCAAGACAAAAGATAATGTTAAAGCTAGAATGGACTTACCAGAATATTGTAGGCGAAAAGAGTTATGGTTGCAAGAGAAACAGAACAACAAGTTCTTCAAGCCTAAGGCTAGTTATTCATTTACACTGGATCAAAAGCGTAAAAATATGTGAATGGGTCGAGCAACTTAATATGCCTGATGGACATGCTTCAAATTTGGGGAAAACGTGTCGATATGGAGCACGGAAAATTACATGGTATGAAAAGTCATGATTGCCATGTCTTCATGGAAACATTACTCCCCATTGCATTTAGTGGCTTGCCCGATAGAATTTGGAAACCTATGACTGAAATTAGTTTGTTCTTCAAGGACTTGTGTTCTAATACGTTAAGGGAAGACAACCTAGTTCAGATGGATCAGAATATTCCTATAATTACAAATAAGTTGGAGAAGATTCTTCCACCTGGATTTTTCGATGTGATGGAGCATCTTCCTGTACATCTGGTGCATGAAGCACGCTTCGGAGGTCCGGTTCAATATAGATGGATGTATCCATTTGAGAGGTAAGTGTTTAACTCTTAATATTTTTATATCACTATTTTGTTAAAATCAATGATAATATAATATAATGTAGGACTATTGGAAAGTCTAAACGGGGCATGAAGCAAAAACATAGACTTGAAGGCTCAATGGTTGAATTCCATCTTGCTAGGGAGATAGCTGATTTTGGTTCTTATTACTTCGAAAGTAGTGTGCCATGCTTTCAAAATAGACCCAATCACCATGACGATGGTGGTGAGACTATGAAGCCACTATCAATCTTCAATCAACCAGGCAAAGGTTCAAAAAAACGTACGAGGAGGAATCTTAGTGCCATGGAGTTTAAGTCTGCATCGACACATGTCTTGTTGAATTGCCCACAAGTTAAACCATTTCTTGAGTAAGTTGTTGTTTTTGCACTAAAATATGTAATTACAAGGCAAAACAACTAACTCAATATCCATCTTCTTTGACAGCTACTTTGTGTATTTATATGGCAATGAAAAAGTGTTTGAGCATTTCTCAAAGTGGTTTCAAGATTACGTAAGTCTTATAATATTTTCATAATACTATCATTGTTAAATAAATCTATATTTAATTGATAGCTAATTTCCTACTTTTCAAATATTTATAGATTTATGATACAAAAAATAGTCAATTTGACCAATTTTTGAAGGACCTTTCTTGGGGACCCATCAAGATTTATTCAATGGACAAGTATCTTGTAAATGGTTTTAAATTCAATACTGAAGAATGCTCCAAATATAAAAAAGCTAACAATAGTGGAGTTTGGGTGAAAGGTGGTGATGGAAATCAAGATGGAGTTGATTATTATGGGGTACTCAAGGAGGTTTTGGAAATGGAGTATTCCGGTTGGCCTATAAAAAAAATTGTATTGTTTAGATGCAAGTGGTTTGATCCAACCCCAAAAAGAGGTACGAGAGAAATCAAACAATATAATATCATTGAAGTAAAGCACACAAGGGAGTATGAAGCATATGATCCTTTCATTATTGCACAAAATGTTAAGCAAGTGTACTATGCTCCTTATCCTTTGCGTCCAGATAAATTAGATTGGTTGGTGGTGATTAAAACCAAACCCATGGGTCATGTGGAAGTTGAAAACGTGTTGGATGTTGCATACCAGGATGATGATATATCAAGTGTTCACCATACCGTGGATGTTGAATTAGAAAATGATTTAGAGCATCCTAAACACATATTAGAAGAGGTAGATATAGAACAAATAACAGATGAAGGGGCAAATGCATCAATTAATGAAGAAGAGTTGTTCGATGAAGAAGAGAATGAAGAAGAGGATGATGATGAGGATGAGGATGAGGATGAATAGTAATTAGTATGTTGAGTTTATATATATATATATATATGTAATTAGTATGTTGAGTTTATATATATATCTATATGTTACTTTAGTCTTCTTCTTAATTATTTTATATTGCATTACTAAATTGTTTCTCGATTCTCTGTTAAAGTGGATCCCCAATTTTTAAATTGTTTCAAAAGTAAGTATGTGGTCCTTGTACTTTTAGTTGTTAATTTAATTTATATGAGGTTATTTGGTAGTTTTTCATAGAATGCATAGCTTATTTATTAGGTGTATTTAGGTTGTCTTGATATGATTTAAATCACCTTGAGATCAACAAGATGTATGTGACCACCTATCTAATATATTAAAATGTTAGAGATGATATACTTTAAGTTCCTTAACTTATATCTTCAACATTTTCGTTTCTTCATGTTGTTAATAGTACTTGTTGGCTTTAAATGTGCTTCTATAGTTTTAGAACTCAGCCATTTCTGACAGACGGCAGAACTGATCGCATATATGGGTGAGAATCAAACTAATACTTTGAGTTAGAGAGATTTTTTTAAAAAAAAGTTACAAGAGAGTATTGAATGGATGAAATCTGCAAGTGAGTATTCTGATTACCTATCTCTAACCAGCGTCTTGAACTGCTCTAAGAATTCTATATTGGATCTGTATCACCATTTGCTTTTTGATTTGGTAGATGTGTCTTGTTTATGTTACACATTTGATATCATCAACTTTGGTCCATGATAAATAGGGCCCTGAGTTTCAACCTAAACCATGATAACACTTGCTTAAATGAACTAAACTCAAGGTAAATTGATAACACTTGAATTGAATTAAACTCAAGGTAAATGTTGTGATATCCTGTCCTACAATCCCCCAAGCAGCCTTGAAAAACCCTCTCCATAAAAAAAAATTAATCTTTATAGGCAGCCCTTTAGTCCATATATAGTCAAAGATTTGTATTTTCTCCTATTTCCGTCTTAATTCATTCCATGCTGATTTGACTGTGAACTTTCCATTTGAATTTCCCATCCACCATGATGTGTCATTATCTACATTGACTATTTGTGGGCTGATGTTATCAAGTATATGCTCCGTTAAGTCCGTAAACTGCTTGCTTGACTTCTTCCAGGTCTGGTAGTTTTGTAAGGAAATCATTCTGCTCAATGGTGACTAAGGCTGGAATGTTTTGTAACATATCATAGTTGGTTGGCCTGTTGTGTCAAAGAATAATTTTGAGAAAGTCAAAAATAAAATGAATCACTCATTTCTTTATAGTTTGCTTGTCATTGAAGGCATGCTTGCTGCTTCAACTTTGGCAATCTAGTAATTCCCTTATCAGCTTGAAAATGATAGCTTCCTACTGTAATTAGCACTGTCCTGTAATTCCCTTGCAGTTGAGTGCTTTCCTGTTTCTTTGCTCAGTCAAACTAAATATGGACATTGGACATAGTCACAAAAACAACAATATAATGCCAAAAAGGTCTCTGAATATTAGCAACAAGGGGAGAATGAATCTCCATCCTGGGAATAAAATGATGTTAATTAAGAGAAGCTACTCCTCACACCCCACCAACCCCTAGTTCACTTATTTTGCGTTTCACCTTTCCCTTTTCAAGATGATATTTACTTATTTTTTCTTTGAAGTTGTTCTTATTTGATAGATGAAATGACATAACAAACATTCATGAACATAACAAAACACACTTGTAGTTAATTCAATTTCAGCTTTAGTTAATTTTTATTGAAACTTTACTTGTTACGTAAATTTCTAACCTCATTTGACTTGAATGTTTTTGTTACTTAGATGGCAGGTGGTAATAAGAACAAAAATATTGATAATGCCCCCAAAAAGAAAAAAAAGAAGGATGGTATGATTAGTAGACGACCGATAGGGATAAGTATAAGATCAGACTCTACAAATTCTCTCCCATCAAGAGACACTCCGATACATTGCTATTCTAAGCAGACTGAGCCTTATAGTCGGGTGCCTCCACATATTAATCCTCCGTCGACCTATATGCATCCACCATTGGAATATACTCAGCCACCCCCCCACGTACTTGTGCCCACATCAGGGTATGCTACCCCACATGGATACAGTGTTTTGCCGCCAGAGGCTAACCGACCAACATCTAGTGACTCTCGCACAGTTACTCACAACCCTATAGACTCACAACCTTCATCATCATCTTCTTCACAACTTGGGATGTCGAGTCTTCGCCTTCAAGGTAATGGTTCGGAGCCTAACACTCCTACCACAAATCAGTCAGCTACAGCTGGTCGGGTCCTTACACAAGTTAGCGTGAGAGATATGCACAATAGACTTGTCATCGAGCCTGACGGCTATACGTAAGATTTTATTTTTTACAAAATATCCTATGTTTATGATTGTCTCATTTAATTGTCTTTGTTTTAACCTGTAACTGTTAAAATTTTGTATTACAGTTTCAATCCAGATGATGCTGTGGGGATCATTTCTCAAGCAATCAAAGATCTCTATAGAGATGTTTTTCCGACTTGGGGAAAGATGCCAAGCAATCTCAAGAGGCAAATTTTTTTGGAGTTTAGAGTATATTAAAATTTATTGCTTTAACACTATATAAATACTTGTCTTCAATAATACTTATTAATTGAAAATTTTATGGTTTCATTGCAAAAAAAATGTGCTTGGCGTCTGGAACATGAGACCAAAATTTGTGCAAACTTTCACAAGAAAGCTGCACGTGTTCTCACTAGTTTGTTGATGAAAGCTCGTAAAAAGAATAAGAATCCTCGGTGGATTCTACCGGAGGATTGGAAAAAATTACTTGTGCATTGGGCGAACGATCCAAGATTTAAGCAGATGAGTGAGATCGGTAAGAAGGCTAGATCATCTACTAAGGGTGGTTCTCTACACACAAGTGGGGCTCAAAGTCAAGGAAGCGTGAGGAGGAAATTGGTATGAATCATTTTTCTTAATTTAAAAAAAATATATTTTAGGTATTAATATTTAATTACTCTTGATTATAACTTAATTAGTTTTATATGTAGGAAAAGGAACTAGGAAGACCGGTAACCTAGGCTGAGGCATTCAAGGCAACACACATAAGAAAGAAGAAAAATCCGGAAGATCCAGACGTGTGGGTTGAGCCGCGAGCTGAATTGACCTATGTAAGCCTCTAATTTAAAATAATAGTTACTTATTTTCTAAATTTATAGTCTAATAATAATACCATTCAATTTAGAATCGATATCTTCAAGCTTTGGAGGATTTACGACAATCTCAACCAGAAGAAAATCGAGGTATGCCACTTAGTCAAGAACAGGCTGAGAGAGTGTGGCTAGACTTGATTGGTGGGCCGAGTAGATATGGGTATGCCTATGGCATGCCTCAACAGACCTTTCGTGAATATCATTCTGAGTTTGAAGGCTTAAGTAGTTCCTATGATGATGAATCGATGAAGAAAAATTTGGCTATGGAGCAAAAGATAGCGGAGCTATCTAGCCAAGTCGAAGACTCGCGGGCTAGGGAAAGGCGGAGGGACATAGAGTATGCAGGTCTTAAGGCTCAATTAGATGCATTACTTGCTTCAGGAGGGATTCCCCCTTGTTCCAATGATGCCACTTTCCCTCCTCGACCCTCCCAGCCTCAACCTACTCGATATCCAGTGTATGGTCAACAAAGAAATATGACAGATGAGTCTAGTAGTGATGAAAAAGATGAGGATCATGTGGCAAACACACTACCGCATTAGTGAAGTTTAGAGTTGTAATAGATAATCTAAGTTATTTACTTTATGGCTGTTTTATGGGACTTATTTGTTTTGTGAATACATGATAACATTGAAATCCTATTATATAACTTTTGGATTTTATGGTTTTTCTTTCAATTTCGAATTACGTTGAAGGTGAGTTGCATATTGTGTTGATAAGAGAATATTTAGTAAATGTATTGTATCAGTTGATTGTTGAAAGCTTGATTTAGCTAATTAGAAATGTATTGAATTAATATGACAGGTGATGAGCAGCTGCAAAAACAGATACAAACTGCCAGTTTTTTTCTAGGAAAAGAGACCTCATGAGGTCACTTTTTTACATTTTATTTTTAAGAAATTTCATATAAGAGACCTCATCAGGTCTCTTTCTGGCAGTTTATTTTTTAGAAATGCAGTAAAGAGACCTAACGAGGTCTCTTTGCTGCAGTTTATATTTTAGAAATGCAGTAAAGAAGGTCATATAGCGGCCTCGTGAGGTCGCTTTTTGAATTTATTTTTTATTTATTTCATAAAAGAGACCTCATGAGGTCGCTTTTTATTTTTTATGTTTTAATTAAATCAACCTCATAAGGTCTCCATTTAGAAATTTTTAAAAAATTCTATAAAGAGAATGGACCTCAAGAGGTCT
Organism: Solanum verrucosum; assembly: GCF_900185275.1. NCBI lineage: Eukaryota > Viridiplantae > Streptophyta > Magnoliopsida > Solanales > Solanaceae > Solanum > Solanum verrucosum. The sequence continues at coordinate 486,632 of NW_026020391.1, forward strand.
CTTTTTTTAAATATAAAATAAAAATAAATAATATAATAGTGACCTCATGAGGCCACGTTTATTAAAAATAAAACAAAAGTAAATTATAAAATTGCGACCTAATGAGGTCTCTTTTTCTAATAATTCAAAAAATTTATTGGCGGCCTCGTGAGGTCTCTAATTGGCGACCTCATGAGGTCTCTACACAAAAGCCACCTACATTATAGCGACCTACCGTTGAGGTCTCTTTTTTGGTCTCCTTTTTCAGAAAAGAGACCTCATGAGGTCTCTTTTTTAAGTCTCTTTTTGCAGTTTTTTTAGTAGTGAGTGTAACTGCTGACTGAGAGTTGTGAAATTTAAGAGTTTTGATAGGCTTCATATAAGAAAGTACGTAAAATCACACACAATTTATTCTGAGCATATTAGGATCCACGATCCACACACCATAACGAAAGTCAATATCTGCTCGTCTTCTTCAATATTTCTCTTTGAGAAGGCAACATCTGTGCATCGATGACTGAACAAATCAACTTCTAAGAGAATCAAGTGTAGAATTGTCACGTCTAGGATGAGAGAAATAAATGATTGTATTGATGATTAAAATTGTTGACTACTTGCTCCTTATATAAGGACAAAATTGTAGAGTGCAAAGTTAACTATACTTAGAATCCTACTACAATACTTATTACTACTATAATAACGTTGCCATTATAAATAATCTAATTTTAGTCGCAATATAATCCTAGTCGACTTCAGCTAGTACAAAAAGTAGCAGCCTAGTCGATATATGTGACCTAATCCTAGAGAGACTCTAACTCCATTGTACACGTTGATTAGACTAGGTTGTTCAACCTATTCCATGTCTTCAGTTTCCTTAATCTTTAACCCTTTAACCTTTTCCATGTCTTCATTTTTCTTTATCTTCAACACTTCCCCTCAAGCTAGAGAGTGGAGGAACGGTTACTCATAGCTTGCTTTGAAAACCTAGCAAGCACTTGTTTTGGCCATGCTTCGATATGGATGTGATGTCAAGTCCTTTCTTGTCGTAGTACACCTGCAAATTGATACAATTAGTCCCATCAGTAAAAATACTTAAGAGCACTATGATTATTCCTATCACAGATTTGACATGATTAAGTATTGTTCCACTCCTTATTCCACTTGGGAAACTTTGATTGTTCAGAGAGCCTAGTGCAGATTGACTATTCTGAGAACCTGTTGCCTGTCTAGCAGGCTTGGAACCTCTTTCTCTAGAGTTGAAGTTGTTGTTTCCTCTTCCCCTGCCTCCTTGAACATAGATTACCATGTTATGATTTTGTTGTGGCACCTCGTCTTCATTTTCCCTTATATCAAAACCCATGAGAGCATTAACAAATTGATTAAGAGTGAGATATGGTGCCTTAACTAACATGACATTCATGAAGGTCTTGTATTTGAGACCTAAACCACTAGCAAAATTGATTACTTTGATATATTCATCCACAGGTTTGTGAATGGCTGCAAGACCATCACATATGCCTTTGTATTCCATGATGTATTCATCAATATTTTTTCTTCCTAACCTAACACTCTGGAGTCATTGTTTATGTTGAAACTCCTTATCATTTGTTGCTTTACAATAAGCTTTTTCCAAGAATTCCCACATCTCCTTGGCAGTTGAGCAACCTACAATTAGGTACATGCTTTCTTCTGTCAAGGTGCCTGAGAGCCAACTCCTTAGAAACAAATTTTTCTCCACCCAGTCATCAATGTTGCAACTATCTTTTGCATCTTTCTCAACTACTACAACTTTCCTAGTAGTCTATCTAGTGGAACAACTACTTTTACTTGGTTCATTCTCTGTGATGAGATATGTTAGTCTCATCATGTGAATGAATTGGGATATTTGTTTCCTCCATATGAGGTAGTTTTTTGGCTTAAGCTTAATGGAGCAAGAGACAATGATTTGGTGAAGTGAGGAGGTCGACATAGTGTTGGTAGAGGGGGCCATTGCTGCTGAACATGTGGTTTTTTTATTACAAATACTCAGAGAGTGGAAGAGTTTTTAACCTCTGATATCTTGTATAATCCTCACGTCTAGGATAAGAGAAATCAAAGATTGTATTGATGATTAAAATTGTTGAGTTCATGCTCCTTATATAGGGAGATAATTGTAGAGTCCTAAGTTAGCTATACTTTGTCCTACTACTGTACTTATTAATACTATAACAATAATGTAATTATATATAATATAATCTTAGTCGTAGAATAATCCTAGTCATCATAATATGATCCTAGTCATACTCTAATCCTTGTCGACTTCAACTAGTACAAGAAGTAGCAGCCTAGTCGATAAAAGTGACTTAATCCTACATTGACTCTAACTCTATTCTACACGTTGATTGGACCAGGTTTTTCAACTTGTTCCATTTCTTTAGTTTCCTTTATCTTCAACACTTCAACCTGTTCCATGTGTTCAGTTTCCTTCATGTTCAACATCAAGTACTGATGTGAGGCTAAAATACATATTTTTAATCATTATATGCCTCACATTTATTATTTATATTTGTCCCTTTTGAGCATAAATTGTGCTAAATAGTATATTTTATTTGTAGGATTAAATTGATGGAAAAATGAAGAAGTTTGAAGCTAAAACGAATTAAAGATGGAAGATTGAAGAAGGAAATCAAGCAGACAGCTTAATAAATTAGTTTAATATAATAATATATTTATACATATGAGGCCAATGTGAACGAATAGACAATTCAAATTGAATTTGGCTCGCTGCTGCCACGTGTCAATAGCTAACTGCTCCGTTACCGCCAACAATTTAGAGAAATCCAGCAAGCAATTGGAAACCCAATTTAATTGGTTTTTGCTTTCCTAATTTGTCTTGAAATCAATTATTTTATTTAGGGTTTCTATATCTATAAATAGGGCATGAACAAATTTTTTTTAGTGGCCAAGAACCAAGAAACAATACACAATACAAATTTTCTTCTAGCTTAGAATCTTTGGAAGAGTTGTCGTGTAGGCCGGAGAATTGTGGTTTATTCTTTCTTCTCCTTTATTATTTATTTGTATTCGTGATTAATAAAAGATTGTTTAGATATTGTTCTTAACTTTTATGATTAACACAAGCATATTTATTTTAATAAATTTTGGTTATGTTTTTGAGATAATGAATAGCTAAATTTCATAACTAGGGTTGTGGAAACCATAAGCTATTAACAAAGTATGAATAATAACTAAGTAATTTCTTGAATAGTGTTGAAGCATATATTGATAATTTCTTCGTCTAGAAGTCTTTTTAGTGGTTGCAAACGTTAGAACTCGCCTTGTTGCTACTTGCCGGACCAAGGAGGTAGTTAATAAGAAAAGAATTATCAATGAAATGACCCAAAAAGTTCTTAAAAATGTGCTTCGGAAGTTACCGGAAACTTGTTTAGCTATATATAAAAAAAATCCGTTTCGTTTTTCAAAAATCCGACTTCATATTCTTGTTTAGGGGGTCAAATTGAGTGGGATATGGGTCTAACCCAAATTTTAGAGCAACCGTATCAAAATCCGAAATTTCCAAGTGAAGCCTTTTTCGAGGGTCTACTTTGGAGGGTCATATCTCCTAGCACACAAATTATTGGGTGGCCAATAACATATCCATGGAAATCCCTTTGAGTTAGCTACCTAACGCACTTCGTTTCACCTCATTCGGAGTTCGGACGAAGAAGTTATGCCCATTTTCGTAAAATCTGTCCGGCAGGAAATGCAATTTCCAGTGAGCGTTTTTACTGTTCACCCGCCTCATTTTTTTTTTAAAGAGTTGGCTAAGGAGGTCCATCGGTTGGCCAAATTGGGAGTTAGGTTAGAAGGGGTGGATAGTGGAGGAGTAATTGTTGTTGATGGTTCAAGGTCTTCCTTGGTTGATGAGGTGATAGTCAAGCAAGATCTTGATCCTTCTTTGGTAGAATTAAAGGCTTCGGTGAGTAGTGGTAAGGTGGAGGTTTTCTCCCAAGGGGGAGATGGTGCCCAAAGGTACCAAGGTAGATTATGTGTTCCTTGTGTGGATGGTGTGAGGGAAAGAATTCTTTATGAGGCTCATAATTCTTTTTATTCTATTCATCCGGGGTCAACAAAGATGTATAGAGACTTGAGGGATGTGTATTGGTGGGGCGGTATGAAGAAGGACATTGCAAAATTTGTTTCGGGTTGCCATAGTTGTCAACAAGTCAAGGCCAAACATCAAAGGCCGGGTTGCCTAACTCAAGACATTGAGATACCTACTTGGAAGTGGGAAGAAATCAACATGGATTTTGTAGTGGGCTTACCCAAGGCTAGAAGAGGCTTTGATTCGGTTTGGGTGGTGGTTGATCGGATGACAAAGTCGGCTCATTTCCTACCGATTAAAACTACTTACGGGGCTGAAGAGTATGCCAAGTTGTACATTCATGAATTGGTAAGGTTGCATGGGATTCCTTTGTCTATCATCTCGGATCGTGGTGCCCAATTCACTTCTCAATTTTGGAAGTCATTCCAAAGGGGTCTTCGTACAAAGGTGAAACTTAGCACGGCCTTCCACCCTCAAATGGATGGCCAAGCCGAAAGAACAATTCAAACCTTGGAGGATATGCTTAGAGCTTGTGTATTGGAGTTGAAAGGTAGTTGGGATGATCATCTTCCTTTGATTGAATTTGCATACAACAATAGTTATCATTCTAGTATCGGTATGGCTCCTTTTGAGGCACTTTATGGTAGACGGTGTAGGTCACCGGTTGGGTGGTTTGAAGTTAGAGAGGTGGCCTTGTTGGGTCCGGATCTGGTCATGGATGCTCTTGAGAAGGTAAGGATGATTAGGGAGAGGTTGAAAACAGCCCAAAGTCGTCAAAAGTCTTATGCCGATGTGAGGAGACGGGATCTTGAATTCAAAGTGGGTGATTGGGTTTATTTGAAAGTTTCTCCAATGAAATATGTGGTTCGTTTTGGTAAGAAGGGGAAATTAAGTCCTAGGTATGTTGGTCCTTATGAGATAATAAGAAGGGTTGGTAAAGTAGCCTATGAGTTGGGGTTGCCCAAGGAGATGGAATTAGTTCATCCGGTATTCCATGTATCGATGTTGAGGAAATGTGTTGGTGATCCTAACGCTATTGTACCTGTTGAGGTTGTGGGTGTTGTAGAAGATAATTTGACGTATGAAGAAGTCCCAGTTCAGATCTTAGATAGACAAGTTAAAAGGTTGAGGAACAAAGAAGTGGCGTCCGTTAAGGTGCTTTGGAGAAATCAACAAGTGGAGAGTGCTACTTGGGAGGCCGAAGCGGACATGCAAAGACGTTACCCTTATCTATTCAACTCCACTCAAGCCTAAGGTATTAAATCAAGTCCTTTGTACTCCATTGAGTCTTACATTTCAGCCCCTGAATCATTAATGTGCATATATGTTTAAATTGATGAGTTATGGATGTTTTACACTAAGTTTTGAAATCTTGAAGTGATGTTTAAATAATATTTTTGCATTCATGTTGGGGCTGATATGTTCTTACTAAGTCTTGCCTTGTACGTCTCTTCCACATTCGGGGACGAATGTTCCCAAGGGGGAGATATTGAAATGACCCAAAAAGTTCTTAAAAATGTGCTTCGGAAGTTACCGGAAACTTGTTTAGCTATATATAAAAAAAATCCGTTTCATTTTTCGAAAATCCGACTTCATATTCTTGTTAAGGGGGTCAAATTGAGTGGGATATGGGTCTAACCCAAATTTTAGAGCAACCGTATCAAAATCCGAAATTTCCAAGTGAAGCCTTTTTCGAGGGTCTACTTTGGAGGGTCATATCTCCTAGCACACAAATTATTGGGTGGCCAATAACATATCCATGGAAATCGCTTTGAGTTAGCTACCTAACGCACTTCGTTTCACCTCATTCGGAGTTCGGACGAAGAAGTTATGCCCATTTTCGTAAAATCTGTCCAGCAGGAAATGCAATTTCCAGTGAGCGTTTTTACTGTTCACCCGCCTCATTTTTTTTTTCTAAGTGTTGGACCATTTTTCCAAAGGGCATATGTTATTTCCTATATACCATTAGTTCAATTCCCATCTCTAAAACATTTCCCAAAACACATCTCCCATACTTAGACACATTTTCTCTCAAGTTCTCTCAAGAACCCTAATCCAAAACCTTCCTCAAGATTGAAGAGACTCTTGCTCCAAGTTCCAAGCTTTCATTGAAGACACTCTCAAGACCTTCATAAGAACTCAAGGTATGTGGTGTTGAACTCATGGGTCCTTCCACCCATAGTGCCTAGACTCTATTCTACTCACTAATTCATGGTTTAAGTTAAGATTCATAAATTAGCCTTGTTCTTTGTAATAATTTCCTGCACATTGAATTTTAAACATGAAAAGTGATTGTTTTGAGCATGTTGTGACTCTAGAACTTGAACCTAAAATTGGAATGGATGTGGAGATGTTCATGTGGTATTGTGGGTGTTAAAAATGTGTTGTTGTAGGTTGTTCACTGGTTTGGCTGCATAATTACTACCCTATTTTCCATGCTCTTTGATTCCATTACATGTCTTCAAGGTGTTTGACAAAATGTCCAACTATGGAGAATTGATGAATCGATGCTTTAAAGCTTGAGTTATGAGATGTATGGAAATCCAGAGATGTGTTGATGACAAACTAAGCTTGCGTATATGTTCATTCCATACGTGAGATTGCATTAGAGCCTTATGGGAATTTTCTATATAAAGTGTTGCATGACCATGCCCGGTCCGGGGGAAAAGAACCGGACAACCATGTGAGAGGTTTATATCTTACCACCTAGGATGCTTGGGGTGTGACCAACATCAACCATCTGAGAGGTTTATATCTCACCACCTAGGATGCTTGGGGTGTGAGCAACATCAACCATGTGAGAGGTTTATATCTCACCACCTAGGATGCTTGGGGTGTGACCAACATCAACCATGTGAGGGGTTTATACCTTGCCACCAGGGTGTCCGGGTGTGAACGACATCCCCCATCCTAAGTTGGGGTTATACATTGGTTGGATCATGCTTACACATATGATATCTAGTATTAGTATAGATTTACTTAAACATGTTTTGACTTCACTTTGATCATGCATCCTCATATTGTTATTCATAATGCCTATGAAACTATTTCTTGTATTTCGATTGTGTCCTTGTCTATTGTTGTGTTGCACCCCGCATACTTGGTACATTCCAAGTACTAACGCATATTTTGCCTACATGATGTCACCATGTAGGGACCGGAACTACTCTTGATTCTTCTCTCCATTCACGTGGCTAGTACGGTGCTTATCCGAGTTGTTGGTGAGTCCTCAATGATTCGAGGGCTATGTTATGTTTCCTACTCCTATGTTTTGAGACTTTAGCTTGCAATTGTATTTTGACTATGAGGGGAGCCGGTAGTATGTCATGGCCCCGTCCTATCTATGTATGTAGAGGTGTGCGTTGGACAAGTATTTTGTAAATGAGCTTGACTCTTGTTCTATGATGTCATTTTGAAATGGTTTGTCCTTAGTCCCTATTTCCCGTAAATTAATGTTGAATGTACTTCTGCGACCGATGAAGTGTGATGACAAGTTTGAGAGGCTTGTTTGGGGTTCCTTCGGGTTCCTCATTCGCCATGTCACGTCTAGGCCCTAGGCTTGGGTCGTGACAATCAACATAAATTTAGTGTGATAGTATCTAATAGTCTAATGTCAATTGGTGTAAGGGTGAAAACTAAGTCATACATTGATGTGAAGTCTAATATGAGGTAAAGGTAAGGGTTAGTAAATTATACACACGTAGCCTGACCAAGGTGCGGGGTGAAATTATCTATTTGCCGAACCAAGGATTTAGAGATACATAACTTACCACTTTTCATGTGATACACTAGGATAAGATTGCTATTATTAGGATTACCGCGTTATGAACTTATGAGAAACACATTCCTAGTTACTTCTAGTAATTTGAATATAAATAAATGCTTAGTTCAAAGCTATTTTTATTATTTTTATTTTATTTCAATTTAAATCCCTTCATTTTATATAACAACTATCGAGTTAAATATTTTCTATTGACAATATTCTTCCATATTTTCTGTGGGATCGACACCGACTCATAATTGGGTAAATATATTGCATACGATCGTTTATATTTCTTTTCAAGAAGTATATTTGGACGTTATCAAGAATGGCGCCGCTGTCGGGGAATGTGGCTTAGAAATTGTCTTTAGTATTTATTTTGACTTGTAGTCCTTTTTTATTTCTTAGGATTAGTTTTAAATTTGTTTTTTATAATTATCATATTTCTTTTGCTCTTCTTGAGATTTCATCTGAAAAAGTTTGTAGTGATAACTGTTCTTGCAATTCTTGTACTTATGATATTATGGATTCTTATAGGTTAATTTTTTCTCAACAAGATAAGTTGTATGGGTACATGGAAGATTTGTTAATACTTTGCTATAAATCAATAAATAAGCGCAACCTTGAAGATAGCTTTGAATTTGATCTCCATTATTTAAATTGTGAGTTGAGTGCAAAGATTAAATCTTATGACACCCAACAATTTAGTAATAATATGTGTGAGGAAGACAAAATACTTATAAGACAACTTGAACAACTAAAAGTTGAGGGTCAATTGCTTGATTATACTTTTATTGATGATGTCATTGTTGAGAAGAGTATACTAGAGTTATGTAATGACGTAGTTAATATTGTTTTTAAAAACTCTAGTATGTGTAAATATGAGGATGTAAATAATAATACAATTCATAAGTTAGGGCGCACTAGACCACATTCCAATCATTTTTCCACATTATGTTTAGATGATGAAATATTAATTGAGCCATCTAAGCCTATAGAAGATTGTGTATGTGTGGAACAATGTGTCTATATTCTTGAATTATTGTTTCAACATCGGAGAATTACATTCCTCACTTAGGATCCAAGAAGTGCATAATGCGATATCTATTGTTTGGGACCTTTAATTTTATACTACCACTCCTTGATCGTTATAGAAAAATTGATGTGAAATTAGGGGTGCAATTCATATCTTCAAAGTGGAAAGAAAAATAGTAAAATTGATGGTGTTGTGCCGCGACGTTAAATTAAGCATTTATTGGGAGGCAACCCAATTAGTAGTGTAACTTCTTATTTTATTTTAATTTTATTAGTATCACTTTTTTTTCTTGTTTTTGCAGATTAGGGGAAGTCAGAGTACCCAAAAAAAATTTGAAGTGAAGGAGCATGTTTGAGCTTAAGTGTGGGGTGACGACCCTTCATGAAAATGAAGAGAACATGCAACTAGCTAGGCCTAAAGGCCTCAGGGAGTTTTCCTAACCATTGTTTTAAATTTTATTTAATGCTTTGGGGACATATCATCTTTTTGAGTGTGGGGTGGAGGAATAAATTTCTAGTTTTTACCGTTTTATTGAGTCTTTTCTTTTTTAGGATGGGTTCCTTGGCTTTTGTTTTTGGTTCTTTTCCTGAGGATAGTCCCTTTGAACCGAGTGTCTTTTTTTTTTAGGAATAAATTTATTTTTATTTTTCTTTTTTTTTTGGAGCGAAAAGAAACGAGTCTTTTGAGTTATGTGATACTTACTATTTGGGCCTAATTTTGAGTAGTACTTTCTTGTGAATGGTTGATTGCTAGTGAAATTGCAAACTTTTTGACATCTAGGTTCATGGTTGTGACTTTGTATATAGCTTATTTTATTTTGTAGTTTGTTATGATCTTGTCTCTCTTAGAAGTGAAATTGATCCATCTTGATTGATACTTGTGCCATGTGTGGTGAGATTTTGTTTATTCCATGTTTTGCATCTTAGTCTAGAACTTGCCCTTGTCACGACCCGGGAGCACCCCCTAGTCGTAACCGGCGTACTCGACCTCGAAAAGGTCTAATACAAGCCTCTTAGCATTCATTCATCGCATAGACACCAAAGCCATAAGGAATTAAAAATTTTCTTCACACACGAAGATACTTTCAATAAATAGCAAGCGGAAGACTTTCTAAACTTTATACAATATGTCTCAAAACCATCTAATACCTGAATATAACATTGGGACTAAGCCCACTCAAAACTTAAGCAAATACTAGAGAGACATAAAAAAAGGAACATGTTGGTTATTGCCCTCGAATCTATGAGGACTCACCAAGTCTTCATCTTCAACTCTTAAAAACCTAACAAGTAGCCATGACATATCACCATCTCCAAATCCCTACACTTTAGTCAAAAAGCGAAAGAAAGGGGTTAGCACAATTAAGTACTAAGTATGGAGACCATGCAAGAAAATATGCACAACGGACATTTACAAGAAATGTATGCTTTCATATCCTTTGATAAAACCTTTCCGTTACAAGTATAAGAGACATAATACAAGTCAACATTAACATATAAGACCATAGCCAACCATACATATACTTAACATAAATCCATATACAACCCATGCTTAACTTTAGAAGGACACATGTCATTTTATTACCATAGGACCTCTACCTAATATAACCTTAAGACACACTTGAGTGAGACAAGAAGTGACCGCCCACACGATCCTCTTCAAGCACACTTAAGTGTTCCCCAAGATTACCTTAGATAAGGACTTTATAGGCAACGTGCATAATCATACCCAATAGATAGCATATTAATGAGATGATATGTATAATGATGCTTACATAAAATAAATCATATTTAGTGGGGCGTAGTACATGTGTGGTGAGTGACCATCAATATAGTATTTCCAAGGCCTACCACCCCCTTGGAGAGGCGAAAGAGGTACAAACCCCTCAATGTGGTTACCCGGGCCTACCACCCCCCGAGCTAGGGACCAAGGCACAAACCCCTCGATATGGTTATACGGGCCTACTACCCCCTGTACTAGGCAACCAAGGTACCAACCCCTCGATATGGTTATACGGGCCTACTACCCCCCGTACTAGGCAACCAAGGTACCAACCCCTCGATATGGTTATACGGGCCTACTACCCCCCGTACTAGGCAACCAATTCCAAAATCCATATAAATCAGCCCACCAACAACATACATATATATCAACCTTCATAATTTGATCATGGAAGCATGAAAACCATAAACATCACATCATAATTCCATTTCATGATAATATGCAAAATAGACCATAATAGGATGTGTAGTAGTAATTCCATAATTCAAGAGTTCATAAATAATCATAAGGACCCATAAACTTGAAGTAGAAATAGAGGATAAATGGTTGGACTTGTGGAAAGGAAGGTTTCCACAATCAAACCCACATACCTCAACTTGTTCACGAGTATATCAACCTTAGAAGTACAATTACATAACTTATTTAACTTCTATTAGCTCAGTAATGATGACGTAAAATAGGATCATCATCATAAGTAAGCCTAGCATGTACAAATACAACTATGCTCCCAAAACAGGGAATCTGGCCAGCCTAGTACCTCATGTTGCGATAATGAATCGATAAATTTCATAACTAGGGTTGTGGAAACCACAAACGATTAACAAAGTATGAATAATAACTAAGTAATTCTTGAATAGTGTTGAAACATGCATTGATAATTCTTTCGTCTAGAAGTCTTTTTAGCGGTGGCAAACGTTAGAACTCACCTTGTTGCTACTTGCTGGACCAAGGAGGTAGTTAATAAGAAAAGAATTATCAAGATAGATTTAGTGTGATACTATCTAATAGTTTAATGTCAATTGGTGTGAGGGTGAAAATTAAGCCATACATTGATGTGATGTCTACTATGGGGTAAATGTAAGAGTTAGTAAATTATACATATGTAGTCGGACCAAGGTGCGAGGTGAAATTCTCTATTTACCGGACCAAGGATTTAGAGATACATAACTTACCACTTTGCATGTGATACACTAGGATATGATTACTATTATTAGGATTACCGCGTTATGACCTTATGGGGAACACACTCCTAGTTACTTCTAATAATATGAATATAAATACATACTTAGTTCAAAGTTATTTTTATTGTTTTTATTTTATTTCATTTTAAAATCCCTTATCTTGTGATCTGTTTTACCACAACTAAATCAAGCATTGGAACCCGCTATACATTTTCCCTCATACTTTATTCCACACATAGTAAAATAAGGAAAAGAAGACCCATTACCGCCTCCTTGAGGTTTAGGGTTAGACACCCTTTCAATTTTGGACCTAAGGGGAGCCTTAGAAAAACCTTTCCCAGAAAACCTTCGTCGAAACCTTGAATGGCCATGTCCACCAGACCTAGAGTATGAATAGTTACCATCATCCATTCTTTCCCTATTTGCTTCTCTAGATCTTTCTTTAAGCTTTTTGTCTTCAATTTGTTGGGAATGGATTATTAGTCGATAAATATCCATGTTATGGACAAGCATAGCCGTACCACACTCCTTCACAACCAATTCAGACACACCCGAAACAAACTCGCTCATCCTTACCCTAGAATCAACAACTACAGAAGGAGCATACTAAGACAATTGAGTGAATCTTAAGGCGTATTCCTTCACACTCATACTTCCTTGTCGAAGATTAATGATCTCAAGCACTTTAGCCTCCCTCATTTCAAGGGGAAAAAACCAATCAAGAAAAGCGGATTTAAACCTTTCCCATTCCAAGCGACCCACATCTATCGGTCATGCCTCTTTCCATTGGTTAAACCAAATTTGAGCAACCCTCTTAAGTTGATAAGCGACCAATTCTGCCTTCTCCACTGAAGTCACTCCCATGGTACCTAACACCTTATATACCTCATCAATAAACTCTTGAGGATCTTCCTCAACCATAAAGCCATAAAATTCCGGAGGATTCATCCTTGTGAAGTCCCTCACTCCTGAAGCTGTCGTACACACATTTGGGTTCACATGGGGGTTCACCACCTCCCTATTGGCTTAGGCCGTCGTGGCTTGACCCAACACTTGAAAAGTCATTCTAAACTGCACATTGGTCAATTGGTCGGCCAAAGGGTCAACCGGAGCTTGAGGAGCTCAAGGAGCTTGAGGAGAAGCTCCTTGGTTAATCTCGTATCCCGCGGTCCTTCTTGCAAAAGCCCTTCTAGTAGTCATATTATGTAGACCATCAAGTAAGGATTAGGAGAAAAGGCCTTATAGTTAAACTCTATCACACGACTTAGAGAAATGAAGAAGTAAAGTTTCCTAAGCAGCTAATAGCTTCTCATTCATAAATTTGGCGCGCTTCACACTTATGAACTAGAATCTACTAGACGTGGTTTGAGACATCCTATAAACATTCTAAATCTTGTGCTCTGAATACCAAGTTTTTCATGACCCAGGGGTACCCCTAGACGTAACATGACATACAAGACCCCGAGAGGACTCATATAAGCCACTTAGCTTTCATAACATAAGATAATAGAAATGAGCAGAAATTTAAAACTTTTTCAACAATATCAAAGTCTTTTATAAATGAAGCGGAAGTCTAATACACTTTGTCTCCAACCTTCTACAACATGAATATCTTGGGACATAACCCATGCACTAGTGTTCAAAACATACAATGAAATAACACAAGAGAAATGATGGTCAAATCCTCGAATGCTATAAGGACTCACCGATCTTCAATCTTGCTCTACTATGATCTTAGCCACAGGGATGAGAGTCAATATCGCCGAACCTTTCATTTGGATAAGAAATGTAGGCAAGAGTATGTGTTAGTACAAAAGTGTACTAAATATGATAGCCAACATAAACATCAACATAAGCATAAGAGATAACAACATAAGTCATAAGCATAATCAGTGCACATCAATCATCATAACATATGAGAATACTTCTTGAAGTAACCTCAACTTATCCTTAGTCAAGGCTTGGGTCATCCACTTCTAGTCAACCATATCATGGAGAGAAACTCAAGCAACAATCAAAGCTTATCGTACATCATATCATAATCTAGCTTATCTTTTCTAGACATGTGGAATCACCTCTTTGCCTTACTACAAAGGAACAGGGGTAGTCCTCTCTAGTACTTATATGGATCATGGGTACTCGCTTCTAATCCACCTTAACATATGGATCATGGGTATTCGCCTCTTGTTTACCATCATGTGACATGGGTATTCGCTTCTTGTCCAATCGTATCATAAGAACATGGAAAGTCGCCTTTTGTTCAATTTTAAGGAATAAGGGTGATCACCTCTTTATCCTAGTTCATGGGATATGGGTAATCGCCTCATATCCATCTCATTTGGAGGTCATGGGTAATCACCTCTAGCTTCATCAATATCTTAGTCATTAGCATAGATTAATTTTAGGTGAGCAATCCTTTCAACCTAGAACCATTCAATGTGAACAAACATTTCACATTCATAACATAAGAAATCTATGTGGGAACTATTTCTTCCACAACAATTACATCAATAATCAACAATTGACAACATAAGCTTTAGTCTCAAAGCCATATATCTCATAGTCATCCTATATGCTCAATCTCAAGAAATTCAATATCATAATCATATCATAAGCTTCAATCTCAAAGAAATATTATTTGGATTCATCATATAAGGTTACATCCTAATGTATCTCATCAATCCTAGATTGAATACATCTAAACCCACAATTTCTCCTTTCATGGCATTAAACCCATTTACTTCAATTTCATCTTTATCGACATGGATTAAGCATGCATACATGTAATTTCATCCTAAAAATATATATTCCTATTAGTTCAATCATAAACATTTATAATCCACTCAATTAGATCAACATTCATGAATACCCACAACATTGGAAGAAAACCCTAACTCAAATTGGGGAAAACTTAGGGACTCCATGGATTAAAAGCCATCATACCTTGATGAAAAATCCCACAAATGCTTGAGGATTGGGGACTTGACCTTGATCCTAGCTCCAACTCTTTCTTTTTCTTCCAGTTCTAGAGAGAAAAATATTTGAGAGGAAGACTTTGCGATTTCTTTTGGGTTTTGGAAATATTGACTTGAATGAACTAATTTGAGAGTTGAAATACTTTATCTAGGGGTCTTAAACATAGGAAAATGACCTCAATTTGATTTAATTAAAATAAGAAAAGACCTAACTACCCATAACAATAACTGACAGTGGCCACCGACCGACCCAGTGGATGGGCCGTGGTCTAACCTATGGTTCGTCCTGGTGGACCGTCGTTGGCCATCAGAAAGTCTAATTTTGGTCCTTGAACCACAGACCCTAACCACATACTGTGGTCTTGCCTACGGTCCATAGGTCAGGCCATAGTCCTGGGCCTCTGCAACTTAGCCAAGGTGGCCAACCCACGGACTTACCTAGGGTCCACAGGTCAACCCACAGTCCGTGGTTGGCCTCCATGGTTGGCACCTACAACTTCCCAAAATCTAATCCTTTTCCCTTTTTTAGATACAGTGTGTTACACTCACAAAGGTAAAGTCATTTCTTATGTTCCACCTGCTACTAAACAAGAGAAGGTATTTGTGACTATTGTGGAGGATGACATTAAGGATTAGGTTGAATACTATAAAAATTTCATAATAGGGTATATTATTGGCGATACACAATAGCTGAAGTTGATAGAGAACTATGTCTTCCATGCTTGGGATTTTGCTACGAAGCCTAACATTTTTGTACATGATGATGGATACGTCATTTTTTCTTATGAATCACCTAAGGATATTAAGAGGGTTCTCATGAGGTTACTTACACTTTCTATAACAAACCCCTTGTCATTATAAATTTGATTTCGAGTTCAATCTTAATTGTCTACCCATAAATATTCCCTTACGGGTTCTTTTTCTTGGCTTAGCTGTGGGGAACGGATCGAGAGTACTCTACAAGCTGCAAGTGCTATTAGGGCTATATATACTGATAAATTAATGTGGAGATAAAAATAATCTCTTATGACCATTTCTTAACAGAGGTGGCTGTTTCCCAATCCCTATTGTATATAGTTAACATCCCCATCCCTTCTGCCACTATTATAATACTATAGACTATGAGTGGAGACCAATATTTTGTTCCCACTATATAAGGTTTGGTGACAATTTGTATGATTGTTGGGTGAGAGGGAAGGAAATGGAAAAGAAAGAGCAATTTCAAGAAGTTTCAAAGAGAAGGAGAGTTAAGTGTGGTACATAGGTACTTAGTATAAGGAATAATAACATGAATCACAGTTCTCAGAATTTTAGAGCTCAGAGTACTCAGTCTCAGGGTAGTACAACACAGGGGTTGTAGAGCACATATTCTAGTAAGAGTTGTAGGAACCATCCAAGGGAATGTCGTGATGGCTTCAATGGTTATTTCAAGTGTGGTCAGACGGGTAATTTTATAAGAGAATGCCCTAAGAACATTAAGGATATTGCGGCAATAGAGGCCAATCCTCTTCAACAACTCTAGTAGATAGAAATACCCACATAGGAGCTACTCCAGTAATAGGCGGAGGTACTAATCGTCTATATGTTATAGCTAGTCACCAAGATTAGGAGAACTTAATAGATGCTGTCAGTAGTATGCTTAAAGTCTTTACTGATGTTTATGCCTTACTTGATCCAAGTGCAAGTTTGTCTTTTGTAACTAAGATATAGTCGTGAGGTTTGGTAGTTCCCCCCGAATAACTTCTTGAGCCCTTCAGTATTTCCACACATGTTGGCGATTCTATTATAATAGAAAGAGTCTATCGTGATTGTACCATCTTTGTTTATAACAAGGACACCATGGCTGACTTAGTTGAGGTAGATATGGTGGACTTTGATGTTATTCTATGTATGGATTGACTTAATGCTTGTTATGCCTCAGTTGATTTCAGAACTCGAATAGTCAAGTTTCAGTTTCCTAATGAGCCTTTTTTAGAGTGGAGAAGTATTTCAACAATGCCTAAAGGTCATTTTATTTAATACCTTAAGGCCAGAAAGTTCGTTTCTAAGGGGTGCATCTTTCACTTAGTCGAAGTTAATGACTTTTGTGTTGAGACACCACATATTCAGTCAATTCCAGTTGTGAGTGAGGTTTTAGAGGTCTTTCTAGACAATCTTGCCGGAGTCCCTCCAGAGAGATAAATAGACTTTGAAATAGATATTCTTCCCAATACTCAACCCATTTGTATTCCACCATATAGAATGGCTCTAGCTGAGTCAGAAGAGTTAAAATAGAAGTTATGAGATCTTCTTGATAAGGGTTTCATCTGACCAAGTGTCTCACCTTGGGGAGCTCTAGTCTTATTCATGAGAAAGATAGATGGTTCTCTTAAGTTGTTTGTTGATTACTACCAGTTGAACAAGGTCACTATAAAGAATAAGTATCCTCTTCGGAGAAGCAATGATCTTTTTGACCAAAGTCAGGGTGCCACTTGTTTCTTTAAGATAGACATCAAATCTAGCTATCCTCAGTTGAAAGTGAGAGAAAGTGACATTCGAAGACAACATTCAGGACCTATGATGGTCATCATGAGCTCCTTGTTATCTCCTTTGGTTTGACTAACATTCTTGTAGTATTCATGGATCTTATGAAGAGAGTATTTAAGTAGTATCTCGACATATTTATTTATCATATTTATTGATAAAATATTGATATATTCAAAGAATGAAGAGGACCATGCTAGTCATCTCAGAGTAGTCCTCGAAACTCTAAAGGACCGGGAAATGTACGCTAAATTTTCTAAGTGAGAGTTATGGCTTGAATTCGTGGCATTGTTAGGCCATATTATTTCTAGCAAAGAGCTCATGTTGACACTCAAAAAATTGAAGCAGTGCAGAATAGTCCCAGACCCACGTCTTCAACTGATATAAGGAGTTTCTTTGGATTGGCTGGTTACTACAACAACTTTGTCGATGGGTTTTCATCTATTTCATACCAGTTGACTAAATTGACTTAGAAAATAGGTAAGTTTCAATGATCTGAAGCTTGTGATAATTAAAAGCTTTCAGGAATTGAAAACTTGATTAACCACTGCTCTAGTGTAGGAATTGAAAACTCGGTTAACCACTGCTCTAGTGTTGATCCTACCATAGGGTACATAGGGTTTTGTTGTTTATTGCGATATGTATAGGTTGTGCCTCTAGAAAACTTAAGATTCACGAAAAGAACTACACGACTCATGATAATGAGTTGGTAGCAGTAGTTTTTGCTCTGAAGATATGGCGTCACTATCTCTATGGCATTCACCTGGATGTGTTCACCCATCACAAGAGTCTCCAGTATATTTTCAATCAGAAAGAGCTAAATCCTCAAAAAAGGAGATGGCTGGAACTACTCAAACATTATTATATGAGTATTTTGTACCATCTAGGTAAGGCTAATGTTGTTGTTGATGCCTTCAACAGGTTGTCCATGGGGAGTACTACACATGTCGAGAAAGGTAAAAATTAATTGGCTAAGGAATTTTATAGACTTGCACGTCTTAGAGTCTGAGAGTCTGTTTGTTATAATCTAGTGAGGCTAGAGTGGTCACGATGAATAGGGCTGAATCCTCATTAGTGTCATAAGTGAGGGAGAAGAAGGACAATGATCTCATTTTAGTTGAGTGTAAGGCAAATGTGCATAAGCAAAAAGTGATGGTGTTTGCATAAGGGGGATATGGTGTGTCGAGGTATCAAGGCTACCTGTGTGTTCCAAGTGTTGATGAACTCCCAGAAAGAATCATGGAAAAAGCCCATAGTTCCTGATATTCAATTCATCTAGGTTCCACTAGGATGTACTATGACGTGAGAGAAGTTTATAGGTGGAGTGGCATGAAAAGGTACATTGTCGAGTTTGTTGCTAAGTGTCCAAATTATCAGAAAGGCAAGGCTGAGCATCAAAGGCCATGTGGTGTAGCTCAGAATATACCCCTTCCAGAAAGTTGGAGATCATTGATATGGATTTCATTACTGGTTTACCGCGATCTCAAAACATCATGATTCCATTTGGGTTATTGTGGATTGGATGACCAAATCAGTCCACTTCTTACCACTAAAGGCTACCAATACAGTAGAAGAGTATACAAATTTGTACATTCGAGAGAGACTTTTACTGAATGAAGTTCCCTTGTCCATCATTTTCGATAGATGTGCTCAGTTTACCTCATAGTTTTTGAAGTCGTTTAAAAAAGGTATGGGTTCGAAGGTGAACCTTAGTACTACTTTTAATCCTTAAACCGATGGTCAGGAAAAATGCATAATTCAGACGTTAGAGGAAATATTGAGATCTTGTGATTTGTATTTCAGAGGTGATTGAGATGACCACTTTCCTCTTATTGAGTTTTCATACAATAATAGTTACCACTCCAGCATTCAGATGGCTCTATATGAGGCTCTATATGGGCAAAGGTGTAGATATCCTATTGGCTGGTTTGAGGTTGGCGAGGTTGAGTTAATAGGGCCTGATTTGGTTCATCAAGCCATGGAGAAGGTGAACACAATTAAGGAGAGCTTGAAAACAACACAAAGTCTTCATAAATCCTATACTAATGTTAGAAAAAGAGATTTTGAGTTTGAAGTTGATGATTGGGTATATATGAAAGTTTCACCCATCAAGGGTTTTATGAGGTTTGGTAAGGAAGGAAAGCTCAGTCCACGATACATTCGTCGTTATAAGATATGCGAGAGGGATGGTAATTAGCATATGAGTTAGAGCTACCATCCGAGTTAGAAGTAGTCCATCCACTATTTCATATTTCTATGTTAAAGAATAGCTTGGGTGATCCTGCACTTATTGTGCCTACTAAGAGTATTAGAGTAAAGAACAGTCTGTCCTATGAGAAGATTCTAGTTCAGTTCCTTGATCATCAAGTTCGCAAGTTTAGAACTAAAGAGGTTCCATCCATGATAACACTCAACTACATTTCATCCAGTTCTAAGTGTATTTGGTCGCAATCAAGTATAAACCATACGAAGAGTTGGGATCGATCCCACAGGGAGTGATATGTTAAAGAATTCAATTACGAAGTGAAAGGAGTGTTTTAATCATTTGTAGGAGTAGACATTTTCAAAACAATTAATGTAAATGGCAGGGGTTTGACAACTAGTGTCAATTGGGGGGATTAGAGTGAGTAAATAACAATTATGAAAATATGAGAGTGATCAAGTAGAGAAGAGATCCTTGGGGATGTGATCGATTAAATGTCAATTTCACTATACAGGTGATTATTAATTACTAAAAACTATTGAATCGTAGTGGGTAGGCTAGGCTTTAGGTGTAACAACTATTTCTCAATTAACTATTACGAATCAAGCGAGTTATCTCGAATCTCGACAAACCCAACAAATTTGAACAACCCAAAACCTCAATTAAAGTACTCTCTCGCTAGATTAGTAGTATTTAATTTCGACCCACTTTCTCAAACTGAATCCATAAAATCCCAATCACTACGATCGTCAATTGATAACTTTAATTCTAAAACCTCTTTCTCAAGCAAGCCTAGAATGCTACACTAGAACAGCATTTGCAACTACAATTCATCAATTAAAACTCAACTACTAATTAAACTCACTTCACATCAACAATTAAATTAGTAAATACTAACATCCATAAGCTAATTGAAACAATTAATCACATAATCACGCCCCCTAAAATGGGGTTTTAGCTACACATAATAAAAAACAAGAAATAGTTACCAACTATGTTCTCCATCAGTTTGGGTAACAATCTACAAGTCTTTAAAGGCTCCAAAATAAGCTAAAAAATGATAAAACCCTAAATTTCTACTCAAAAACTCCAAGAACAGTGTTAGGAATCAAAAACCCAATGTAGGAACTCTCAAAATCTCAAAAAATATCGCTCAAAACTTCGGAACTATGTTTCATCTTTTAAAAATGACATTTATACTCTTCTAGATTTTTAGCTTAAGGACCATTCAGTGGAATAAGTGGAGCATCGCCAACCAGGTTGGCGATGCGCCAAATGTTCCTTTTCATTGCCTTCTTGTCTTGGACTTCACCATTCACCTTCTGTGACTTTAGGTGATTAGGATCTCCATCGTCGATCTACTCGGCGCTTCACCGACATGCCATTTTCAATTGCCGAGTTGTATTGATCCAAGAGCTGGCCTGTTGGAAATTTTGGTGAGCTTAAGAAGCACTCGACAAGTAGCCGACTAGCTTTGGCAATCATCAGACTTTCTTTTCTGAAGCTTTTTTACTCCTTTTTGCCTGGTAATGTCCTTGGCTTGCTCTTTTGCCTTCATTGCTGCAAATTAGCATTTAAACATCAGTTTAGAGCATAAAGTAGGCATTGAGGACACTAAAACTCAGCATATTAAGCCCTAAATGAGTCGAAATCCCTGAATCATCAACTAGTCAAAGTCTTATGGAGGAACCAATTTTTTGATGAAGGTACTTTGGAGGACGAGGAGGATATGAAAAATAGATACCCTCACCTCTTCTCCTCTGAATCATTTCTAGACCGAGGTACTTACTCTTTGTAAAGTACTCTTTAGGTTGATATGTTGAAGCATATGCTATTTGAATGCTTAGTGCTTTGTTTGGGTTGTTAGACACTTTCCCACCCTTTTATGCTAGTTTGAATCCCATTCGAGGATGAATATTTCCATGGGGGAATATTGTAACATCTCAGACTTCGAGAAATGGCTACAAAGGGCAAATGAGCAAGTCCACAAACCCAAAATGGACCATGGACCCTTTATGACACCTTACGCAACCCATTTCTGCCAAGGTTAAGGTCACCTAGACGAGACCCTACACGCCTCGTGGTGACTTTTACGGTCCGTTGAGGGATCCGTACAAATCACCTATCAGATTTTGAGTTTTGAGTCTACTGTAAATGATCATATCTCTCACCATAAAATGAATTAGGTGGCCCATGATATTATAACGGAAAGGTCTTTCTGTCCTATTTCTAGCGCCACCAAGTTTTTTTTTTCAAGTTTGGAGTAAAAAGTTATGCTCGTTTTAGGGAAGGCATGTCGGCCAGGTGCAACTTGACGACCCACTAGACGGCCCGTGAAGCTTTATATGGTCCGTGAAACCTACCGTTTGAGGCATGTTTTTAGTTTTAAAAGTTTGGGTCGTGTTGGTGTTTCCCCTATGTGTTTGGAACTTAAATTACGTCGTTTTAACCCCTATTGTAAGCCTAAACCATGATGATTTACAACTAATTAAGGGCTTAGAAAGTGTTAATCAATTCTTTTATGTTCATTAACACTTCAAGACATTAGACGAAGGTTCCAAGAGGAGAAAAGCTAGGGTTCAAGCGTTCTTGAAATTTCTTCAATTTTGCCAAAGAATTTCGTTCTTCGAGGTATGTAAGGCTGTCATAGTGTTGGACTAGTTCTTCCTCTTACCCTACATCTACTTTCAAAATCAGTAAAAGAGTAATCTAGGGTTCTATCTTTAGCTTTCAATATTTGTGATATGAGTTGATATTGAGTTCGGAATCCTTGAGTTGTTAATTATTTAATTCCTATTCCTAATCATTGAATTGTCATACAATGTGAATTGTGATTATTTAGTTGATTGTTCATAATTATTTTTTAGCATGAAACCTATGTTGAGTATTCCGTGAATTATTATTGAGAATCCTTTATAACTAAAACATTATTGTTTAAACTGAGTTTTGATGAAGTAAAAAGCATTTTGAGAAAGAGTATAAGGGAACTAGGTATTTCTTAAATGTTTCATTTTTACATGAAGATACAGAGGACTTTTTTTGATAAAAGTTAAAAGTGTTTTCCGAAAGTTTAAGTACAGAGCAGTTACCTCTTAAGGAGCCCCTTTTTGAGTAACTATCTTAACCTAGAATGTATTTTCACATTAAGAAAAGAGAAACCTTATTTTCTAAATGAACAATGAGTTTCTAAGATAGTTCAGAGCAGTTACCTTTTTTAAGAGGCTCATTTGAGCAATTATGTAAAACAAGAGAACGAGAATGTTTGTACACATTTGATAAAAAGTACATATATTATTGGGAGTAGTATTGAGCACCAATATGGGGGGTGTTTAAAGAACTCACAACCCCCATAAACCATGTCTTGCCAACATTGGTACAAGATCATACTTTTTAGATGATTCCTTAGTGCCTTCATGTATAGTTTCGATAGCGTGGACAAGACATTGTATCATCACTTAGCTCATAGTGATGGTTGTCGGTTAGAGAATCTCCCAATAAAGTTAAAGTATAATTTTATATATCACTTATTATGTTAAAGTTCAAAGAATGAAAAAGTATTTTGTAGAGTTAAATGATTTCATTCCTTTAAGTATTTATATTTAGTTGAGTTTATGTTATACCTATTGCAATACTTTAATTCAGCTATTTAACCTCAACTATATTACAGACTCGTACATGAAAATGTACTGATATCATTCGACCTACATCTATTATGATGCAGATACATGTGTTCAGGATCATCAACATGCGTTTCGTTGAGATCACTTTGTGCTTTAGATAACTTTTGTGAGCCTCCTTTCTTTATAGAGGATTTCACATTTGTTTTATGTTATTGTTGAGTTGTCATGGGTCTTGTCCCGAAATCTATGATAGTATTAGAGACTTCATAGATAGTTAGAGTTTATAAGTCTCTCAATATTATTCATTCTATTTTGAGATCTTGAGAACTATTAGTTATACTTTATTAAGTATTCCTAAACATTTATTTGAGTTGAGTTTAATTAAAACTGTTGCGTTTAACTATGTATTTAAAGCTTCTTTATGCTTGTGTAGGTCTACTATTAAATAGTCAGTAAGGCCAAGGGTTCACTCGGGAATCGAAAATGGTTCCTGAGTGCCAGCCACGTCGAGGGTGTAGGCCTGAGGCATGATAAACTTTGTATCAGAGCCCAGTGTTCAAGATTCCTAGGGTGTCTATGAAGTCGTGTCTGTAAAGTCCATCTTATTGGTGTGAAGCGCTCCACATCTATAACCAGGAGGCTACGACATTTAGGAACATTTTACTTTCTTTTTATCCCTGTTTGTGCGATAGAGTTCAACTTTATAATAGTTTCCTCTAGCTCGTGCTTACACATCTCTTTTCAGATCATGCCTCTATGAGGATCTATACAAGGACATTGTGCTAGGAGGAATGCTAACCCTTAAGGTCAATAAGCTTCCAATGCAGCAGTAGTACAAGCCCCTCGGGGTGATGTCACCAATGCAGAGTTTAGGAATGCTATTTAGATGCTAACTCAGGTTGTAGAATACCAGGTTGGTCAATCAGGAGAGGGTCATCAGGATGTAGCTGATACATATAGAATCGGTGAATTCTTCAGAATTAATCCCTCTCAGTTCACTAGGTCATAGGTCACTGAGGATCCATAGAACTCCGTGTATGAGCTTTAGAAAGTATTTAAGGTCATACGTGTTGCTGATACAGAGCGTGTGGATTTAGCCTCATATCAAATCAAAGGTCTTGCTAGGATATGATTTGATCAGTTGATGAACAACATGGAAGATGGGGCACCACTTTTGATTTGGGTAGTATTTGAGGATGCTTTCTTGGGGTTCTTCTTACCCCGAGAGCTACGGGTAGTTAAAGTGCGAGTGTTCTCGAATCTAAAACAGAAAGCGATGGTTGTGCATGAGTACATATCATGTTTACTCAGCTATCCCACTATGCACCAGATATGGTGGCATATATGAAAATTGAAATTATTAAAATTTTGAATATTTTTCAGAAGAAAAATTTTAAACTTTTTTTGGGTGGGGGGTGGTGTGGTGGAAGGAGCTGGTACGGGGGGGGGGGGGGAGGATCAGGGTAGGAATGGGGTAAAAAAATGAAATTTTTTAAAATTTGAAATATTTTATAATATAAACTTTTAATTTGTTTTTCCTTTATGGGTTGGGGGCTAGTTTGGGGATGGGGGTAATTTTTTTTGAATTTTTATTAATAGAAAATTATTTTTTTTTGGAGGAGGGAGTGTCGGGGTATGGTGTGGGGGAAGAAAAAAAATTTAATTTGAGGTTGGAAGAGAGATTTGGAGAATGTTTTCCTTATGTTTTTGGAGGTAAGTTATTTTCCTTAAGTTTGAGAAAAATGAGTTGGTTTGGAAAATATTTAAGCAAACCAAACATGAATTTTTTTGGAATATACACCCTTATTGTCACTTATTCTACTACTATTGTCTCTTCATTTCATCTCTCACTTTTTCTTCATTTAGAAAAAAAAGTACTGAAGTTTAATTCATCCTATTAAAGCAATTAGTAGATTATATTTTGTTCACCTAACACCAAGTATTTTGGTAACTAAACAATATTATTTTGTGTCAATTGTTTATTTTGGTTAAGCTACTATTTTTTCAACATCTTAAATAGTAGTTACTGTTGTTGCAACAATTGATATAAAAGGACTTTAAATTTATTACTGCAACCAATAAAGTAGCATACCTTTTGCAATGCATGAATAGCATACCATAATACCATCCAAGCTACGCGTCCCTTTTTGGTCGTCTTAATCATAGTCTATATACATAGTCAAGATCTAGCTTCATGTACTAAGAGCACTATACTTCTAAATAACCTTAAAGCACACTTGTGCAATGCATGAAGGGAATCCCATAATACCATTCACACTAAGCATAACCTTGAAGTCACCATATGCATACTTACCATTCATTTGGTCTCATTCTTAGCTTACTTCATATAGACAAGGGAACTATCACCTTAGGTCAATCATATCATGGAAGGCAACTATAGCAACAACCCAAGCTAAGTCTACACTATATAAGAGAACACTTCATAAGTAGCTTCAAGTCATACTTGTGCAATGTATGAATAACATCCCATACTACTATCCACACTAAGTACCACTTTAGGCTATTATACTCAAATGATTACTATTTATCTTTCTAAACTACCAAAGAATAGCACCCTACTAGGCTAGACCAAGCTAGTCATCTTGCTAACATAACTATATTATGCTAAGCTAACTACCTAGGAAGGCACTCTATCATGCAAGCCCAAGCTATTCTAGGGAGGATACAAGTGTTCCATCTTAGATACCATGAAATAGTCTTAGACTAACTAAGTCATGCTACCTTTAGAAGTACACTAAGATGCTAATGTAAGCTACCCTTAGGAGAGTATGGTTTCTCAATCCTAAGGTACCCTTAGGAGAGTATAGGTCCTCAATCCTAAGCTACCATGAAATGGTCTTAGCCAAACCAAGTCATGCTCTCATGAAGGCATCCTAAAAATGAAAGTTCAAGCTACCCTTAGGAGAGTATAGATGCTCAATCCTAGGCTACCATGACTATCCCTAACTCAAGCTACCCTTAGGAGAGTATAGATCCTCAATCCTAGGCTACCATGACTATCCCTAACTCAAGCTACAATAAAATGCATCTTACAATGCTAAGTCAAGCTACCCTTAGGAGAGTATATATCCTCAATCCTAAGCTACCAATCTTGGTCTTGTCTTACCAAGTAAATCTATACATGAAGGGATCATACATCACAACTTCAAGCTATTCTAGTGTAACAATGCTTTGATTCATTTTATATGATTTTCTTTTCAACCTAGAATCATTCTATGTGAGAGAACCTTGTATCTCCTAGCATATTTATGCCTAAGTGTGTAAATGATAATATGCTTTCAACAATACACCACAAGATCACATCATATTAACTTTACTCTCAAAGCCCTAACATTTATGACTACAAGCCTTACTTTCAAAGCCCTACCTCTTACTATCATCATTATACCTAGATTTCAAGGTATTATAATCACATTCTTCATTGGTAGGTGATTATAGTCATAATTGATCAGAAAGGTTCAGTTTTAACTTCACTAATTATGATCCTTCATATTCAATAAAGTCTAGTTCAATTCATGTTTATATGTTCCTATCCTTGCCGAATTACTAGACATGACATTTATTTTAGAAGATCACCTATAAATCCTCAATTTCACCTTTCATGGCATAAACCCACACAATATCAAATTCTTCAATTAGAATAGGGTTAACCATAGAAATCCCATGAATTCTTCATAATATCATAATTCAATGATAAATCAATCATAATTAAGTACTATTCATTTGATTGGAATCATACTTAAACACTATCCACAATGTAGGAAGAAACCCTAGCTAGAATTTGGTTTGAACTTCACAATTGGGGGAAATCTAGGGGGGCTCTATGGGTGGAAGAATCCATAGGTGAATAAGATAACATACCTTATTTCAAAGTCTAGAAAAAGTTTGAAACAATGGAGGAAATTATGCCCTACTTCCTTCTCTTCTTCTTCTTCTTCTTCTTCTTTTTCTTCTACTTCACTTCTAGAGATAATTTGGGGTCTTGGAAGAATGAATTAATTTACTTAGTTTAGGGTTATATTAGGCTTATATAGGTGGTTTAAAAACTAACTAACCGACCTCACTTAACCCCTAACTAATTACCAATTAACCCCTAAGCCCCTACTTAAAATAATTAAACTTCAAAACTGCCTCCACCTACGAGAGCCTGACCCACAAATCGTGGGTGGGTCTATGGGCCATACTGCACCCTCGTGGGTGGTGGAATGTTGTTATTAAAACAGGGGACCAAGGGGCCTTGACCCATGATGTCACGATCCGACCCTACACCCCGGATGTGACACGACGTACAAGACTCCGAAAAGTCTCATACAAGCCTCATAGCATGTCATCACATAAGATAATAGAAATAGTGCGGAATTTAAAACTTTTCTTTAAATTCATACAATCAAAAA
Organism: Solanum verrucosum; assembly: GCF_900185275.1. Taxonomy (NCBI): domain Eukaryota; kingdom Viridiplantae; phylum Streptophyta; class Magnoliopsida; order Solanales; family Solanaceae; genus Solanum; species Solanum verrucosum. The sequence continues at coordinate 514,190 of NW_026020391.1, forward strand.
TCATTTAAAACAACGAAAGTCTACTTGTCTCACATGGACATCTAAAAACATCTTTGAATCACAAGTTGGGTCACAACCCTTTACAATAGAAAGTCTAAAAAGAGTATTACAATGAAAGACATGAAACATAAAAAGCACTTGTCCTCGGATCCATGAGGACATACCACTAGCCTTGGAAGAACTCAATCCAAGCCCTTGAACTAGAGAGAATCAACTCAAATGACGGAACCTACACTTTGTGGAAAATAGAAGAATATGGGTTAGCACATTTAATGTACTAAGTATGATAGCCATGCAAAAACCATGATTAAAGAGGACAATTTATTTGAAAATCATGCTATATGCCAATTTTGAGAAAACTTCATGAACATAAGTGTAAGAGGCATAAGATACAACATAATCAACATATAAGTCATTTCATCACATTAGAGCTTTCACCTTAGGTAACCCTAAGCTATACTTTGTGCAATGTATGAATAGTGTGCCATACCACCATCCACACTAAGTACCTATTTAAGGCCAACAAATTAAACTTACCATTCCTCCTTTACATCCTTAAACAATACTCATACATAAGGAACATAAACATTTCATAAGTCATGACAAGGAAGTAACTCATAATACAATCCAAGTAAAGCATGCATCATAACATTAAGAATTAAAGTCAGCATTCTTCATTAGCTTCATTAAGAGAACATTCATTCATTGGACATTAAGACATTGGAGAATCACACCATAGTCCTTTCAAAGCCTACTCGTGCAATTGCATGGATGGCATCCTATACTACCACTCACACTTCATAGAACCTGTCAAGAAAGCATAACACGTATCTCACATGATGGGAATAAGCATTAGCCAGCACAGACTAGGGCTGTCAGGGGGACCGGGTTAGCCCGCCCCGGCCCGCGATTGGTTCGAGAATCGGTTCGACGGACCCGGTCCCGTAAAGTTTCGCGGGTTGGGAGGGGTTCGGGATAGGGTGACCGATTAGGGGCCGGTTCACCTTTTGGGCCCGGTCGACCCGGCCCCGATGAACCGGCCGGTTCATGGGATCCCCTAACTTTTTTTTTTTGAATTATATCCATTGGGGCAATGGCTAGTGGCCCCCCCCAATGGATTTATTCACCGTTTTTTCCCTTCGCCAACACCCCCTACCACTTCTACTTTTAATACTTTAATTTAAACCCTCAAGTTATCATAAATACACTTTAACCCACTTTTAATATTATAAATACCCTCTATCCCTTATTATTTCTTACAAAATCATATATTCTCTCATCTATTTTTATATCCTCTCAAGTCTCAATCTTAAGTCTCAATTTTTTATTCCATTTAAGTCTCATATTATATCATAATACATATATTTCAATTTTAAATTTTCAAATTAAATATTATACTTTATATAATTCTCATATTTGCTATCAAATATTGGAGTTCCAAATTACTAATTACGACAAACTACAAGTTTCAAGAATCGGTTATAACGTCTGCTATTAATGCAGACGTTTGGTACATTCGTTTCATAATATTCATATTTTATTTTTCGTCTTTAATTTTTGTGTTATTGTTATTTTTATACTATACTTTACATATAATTAAATATGAGTTCTAACAAAAACGATACCGGTAAAGGAAAAGAGAAAGAACCAAGTGGCATTTAGATTATTTAATTTTAATAAAAAAAGTAGTAAGGAAAAAATAAGAGTAAATGTGGTGGTACTTCTAGAGTTAGATTTAATACAAATGATTCTACTTAAGTTGATGATACTTCTTATGATATTGATTCAAATGCTCAACTCAATCGTGAACTTTTACAACAAATTTATGGTGATATTAATCCTTATCTTGATGAAAATTCAGGTGAAGAAGTAGAAGTTGGTTCGGGAGAAGGTGAATTAGAAGATACACCTACTAGTCCGGTGACAAATGTTCCAAATGAAACTACAAATTCAACGGAGAAAAATTCTGGACGCCCACCCCTTATACCTCCTACAAGGGAGAAGGTGAAGTATCAATGCCCTAAAACTTCTGTTATGTGGCAATTTATGAGTTTAGATAAGGAAAATTCAATTGCTATTTGTAATAAGTGTAAGCAACCTTTTAAACATAAACAAGGTGGAGGTCAAGGTGGGACGTGGGGATTAAATAGACATTTGTTATCTTATGTGCCGATTCAATATAAAGAAGCTAAATCATTAGCCAATAGAAAAAAGGAATTTCGGTTAACGATTTTGAAATTAATGTTAATGAATCGGTAGGGGCTTCTAATATGGTTCAAGGAACATTAGATTCTTCTAACCCCGGTGGTCCACTAACACAACGTAAATATAATAAGGAAAGAGATCGCGAAAATTTAGCTAAAATGGTTTATGTTTGTGGTTTACCTTATAGTTTTCCTTCACATCCCGATTTTATTGAATATATTCAACAAACATATAATCCATATTATAGAGGTTTTTCAAGAAATACTGTTAAATCTGATATTTTTGTCTATCAAGGTAAACATTGTCAATATCTTCATTGTATATTTAGCATATTAGATTGTAGAGTGTCTATAACTTCGGACATGGGTCCTAGTGTTAATGGACGTGATTATTTAACTGCTACAGCACATTGGATTGATCATGAATGGAATTTTCAAAAAAGAATCTTAAGTTATAAAGAATGTGTAAAGAAAAAACTGGTGCATATTTAGCTTCAAATATTTTGAGTGTTATAGATTATTACATGCTTATAGATAAAGTAATGTCTGTCGCATTAGATAATGTATCTAATACTGTAAACGCTGCTAGTATGTTAAAAACTAGATTATGTCCAATTGATGTTAATTCTTTTCATGTTAGATGTGTTGCACATGTATTAAATTTAGTTGTACAAGATGGTATTTCATTATTTGAATGTGGTTGTATGAAAATTGAATATGTTGTTGCCTGGATTTTTATGCTAATAGAGCTGCTAGAATTAGGGAATTTAATGAGCGTTGTGTACTATGTGATTTGCCACCAAGAAAAATTCCAAGACATTTAAAACAAGGTGGAATTCTTTTTACGAAATCTTTTCAGTTGCTTACGAATATAGAGGACCCATACAAATGGTGTTTAATGCTCATAATGCTGACCCATTAGACATAATTTGTGAAGAAGATTGGGAAGAAACTAATGAACTATTAGAATTTTTAAGACTTTTTTATGATGCTACAACCATGTCTTCTGGAATTTATTATCCTATTATTTCATCAGTATTAATAAATATTTGTGCTATTTCAATTCAATTTTCTGAATACAAAAAAATTGAAAAATTTAGAGTTGCAATTGAAGGTATGATTGAATTTTTTTTAAAAAAAAAATTCCTATTCCTCAATTTTTTTTAACTGCTACTTTACTTCATCTTGACTATAAAGTACAAGGTGTGCAGGGACTTGTTGACACTTTTTATGATGCCTTAGAAATTTTACCGGAAATAAATTCAACTTGTGAAATGTGTAAGTCTAGCATAAAAGTAGAAGCAAAAATTTTGTATGAAAAATATAGAACTACAGGAAATACTCAAGAAGTTGGTCAAACATCTAATCCTCAGAGTAAAGCTCGAATATCAAGTTATATGCGAGATTTTCTTTGTCTTAATTCTACGAACCGTGATGATTTTGAAGAATATCTTAATCAATCTTTAGAAACAGTGGAAGACGGAGATGACAATGAAGAATTATTAGCATGGTGGAGAAGGGGGAGCGTTGCATTTCCAATTTTGAGCAAAATGGTTCGTGATGTTCTAACTATTCAAGCTTCATCAGTTGCATCAGAGGCTGCTTTTAGTGCGGCAAGGTTTCAACTTGGAGATCATAGACATTCATTGGCGGAAGACAGTTTGGAAATATCAGTTTTATTTAGAGACTGGTCAACACAGAGAAGAGGAATTATAATTTGCCAAAGTTAAGTTCCAAACAAGAAGCTTGGATTAATGCGGTAATTGGATCTAGTGATGATGAATTAGAGTCACAAGAGTTTCTAGCAAGTTTGCCAACACCGGAGGATGTTACCGTTGATATGATGCGACAATTATAATTGAATTTTAAAGGAGAATACAAATATTAGATTACATCCGAGAACTAATTGAAACAGAACCCTTCCTAGAAGGTGGCTGGTAAATTAGTTACTCATCTAATATTTGTAACAAATATTAGTTTTACATATGAGAACTTATTGAAATAAAACCCTTCCTAGAAGGTGGCTGCGTAGATTAGTTACTCCACTAATATTTGTAAATTGTAACTTCTAAGTTCTAAGTTGCAATTAGATTTTATTGAATAAATTTGAAGGCTTTATTCAAGTCTTTTTGTATAACTATTGTCTTGCATTTTAATTTTAATATATTCATATATATTTACATATATACTAAACTAACTTTAAAATACTTAATTTAAAAATCGAAATTTCAAGTTTAAATTACTTTAAAATATTTAAAATACAAATTTGAACTTCTCAAATTTGAAATTTGAAAATTGAAAATTGAAGTTTGAAATTTGAAAGTTGAATTTGAAATTTGAAATTTGAAATTTGAAATTTGAAATTTGAAGTTTGAAATTGAAATTGAAATTTTGAATTTTGAAATTTGAAAACTTAAGCATTATTTATTAGCTAAAATTGTTTTTGAAAAAAAATCAAATAAACTAAAAATGTTATTCAATAACATATAATTTCAATACAAATAAATAAGTATATAAAAAATAAAAAATCCCCCGTCCCGTCCCCCAAAACCTGTCCCATCCCGTATATATAGTGGGACGGGATGGGACTTATTTTTGTCCCCCAATCTCGGTCCCTCCAAATCCCGCCAGCGCCCGTCCCCCGTCCCATCCCATCCCTCTTCGTCCCGTCCCTTTGCCAGCCCTAGCACAGACCATGTGAGTTTAACATGGATTCCGGTGTCTATCCCACACCGTAAAGGGTTGGTATACTTGCCTAAGGTAGGACCGGTCTCATTTTAGCCTAGGTGGATCCACTAGCTAATAACCTTTGTGGGTACATAGTTATGGAATAAGGAAGATGTTCATTGAAATCCAACCTAACGTAGGGAGAGCTTCAATCTTACCATATCCACTTGGTGCTTAGCCTCCATTCTCATAGATTAGTTCATTACTTTACTTCATTACACATGAAAGGGTGTCATAAGCCTACCGATTCAAGATACATCATTTAACACATGAAAGGGTGCCATAAGCCTACCGATTCAAGGTACATTATTAGGATAGCTCACTGAATCCTCATGAAAGGGTGCCTCAGGCATACCGATTCAACGTTAATCATTAACATTTATGGAAGGGTGCATTAAGCCTATTGATCCCAAACTTCATTATTATCATTTATGGAAGGGTGCCATAAGCCTACCGATCCCAAGGTTCATTATTATCATGCATGGAAGGGTGCCATTAGCCTACCGATCAAAGATACATCATTAGAATAGGTCATATACTTATCATACAAGGGCTACCAACATTCGGTCTACCGATAATGTTCATTAAGTCAAGACACATTCATAACACAATAAGAGGATTCCTAAGCCTACCAATTCAAGATATAACATTACATAGAATAAACCATTCACATTCTATCATCATCATTCATTAGTGTTAATTGAGAATATGCTTTCAATAATAACACAATTCCATTCTAAACATGATTATAATACTTTCATTGATATCACACACATATACTTCACATCATGATCATACATAGCTCCTTCATAAAATTGCCCTCCAAGGCTATGAATCAATCTTAACCCAAACATCTTGAATACTACATTAGATAAGGGAATCAGCATGATTCAAAAACTAATTCAATATGGACATAAACAATTCAACATACTTTCATGATGAATCAACCCAAATCACAAACTTCCAATTTAGTATTTTGGGGGAAACATGAGTTCATAGGGGAAACTCATCATAATTCATCATTTATTCAAAAATCCATTCATAATTCATCACATATAAGCCTTTGAAAACATTTTGGAATTGAACCCATGCATAGATTGAAACCATAGGTTTTTGGGGGATTTTGGAAACTAAATATCATCTTCTGAAAGGGCTCCTTGAATGAAACTTAGTCAAGGATGAAGTCTACCATACCTTTATGGAAGAAACTCCACAAAAATTGAGTGAGAGAGGTGAAATATTGAGCTTCAAAGTTTGACTCCTTCTTCTCCAATAGTGGTTTCTAGAGAGAGAGTATTTGGAAAAGAGGGTAGTTTCTATTTTGTGTTTTGAAATAATAAATTTAAAAAGGAGATTAATACTTTTAAAATCCTTAAATAACTCGAATAAATCAATAATAACCGTCCCCTAACTTAACTAACCTAAAAAGGATTTTACCAACCTACCTTTACCTTTGGCCGAAATTGGACAGCTTTACAGTGATGACCTACGAAACCCCACCCACGGACTGTGGGTGGATCCACGAGCTGTACTGGCTATCCGTGGTTTGGGTCAGCAACTTGCCATCTTGGTCCTTGACCTACGGAGCAAATCTACGATGCGTGGATAGACATACAGGGCGTATGTCCCATTCGTAGCCGCAACTTCTTGGCAACATGGGTAGATTTGGGGAACCTTGGGGGTTAGGATTTAGGGTCCTCCTCAAGGACCCTTAGTTGGTCCTTGGGGGGTCGTACCTTTACATTTAACCCCTAAACCCCTCAATCTAACCTCGGGACATCATTTTACAACTTCAAACCCCATATCAAACTCTATAACAAACTCGTTAGAGTCTACTTTCACTTACTAGTTTTCTGAGTCGTTACATTATCTCGCCCTTAGGAACATTCATTCTCGAATGACACCTTAAACACTTAATACTACATTGTTTGTTTGTTTTGTTGAGTATTCCTTATTGCTAGGTACCATGGAAAGTGAAAGCGAAACCACCCACCTAAGGGAAAGGTTACCTTAGAATCTTCCATGGGGGCTCCCACTAAAGTTAGTCGAATAATGGGAATGCTGGAAGGAAACCTGTCTGACTTGATAGGTCGTTTATCCATGATAGATTCTAGACTGACCAAGGTGGAGGATGAGATTTAGCCTAAAAAGAGAGAGTTCACACTACCATCGTATGTCGTAAGGCTAACTATACCTAGGAAGGCCATGATAGATCAAGAGCAAAGAGAGAATATCTTCCATTCCAAGTGCCTCATCCAGGGCCAATTATGTATCTTCATCATTGATAGTGGAAGTTGTGCCAACCTTCTGGCATTTCTATGGTGGACTACTCGAAAATACCTACCACTAACTTGCTAAACCTTACAAATTTCAATGGTTGAACAAGGGTGAGAAATTGAGTGTGCATGAACAGTGCTGATCAAATTTCAAATTGGGAAATATCAAGATGAAATCCTTTGTGATATGATTCCCTTACAAGATAGTCCTGTACTACTAGGGAGAGCATGGCAACATAGCCATGCGACAACACATGATGGAAGGCACAACACCTATACCGTCATGTCAATGGGTTGTAAGTATGTGCTTAAGGCAATGTCACCATCCCAAGTCATAGAGATATATCGAAAGATGGATGAGTTGAGGGATAAAAGGAATAAGGAGGAGGGACATGTTGAGGCTGAGGGCCAAGGAGAAGGAGAGAGGAGGATGTTGAAAGGAAAGGCCAAGGTGTTGTTGGTTGAGCATAAAGAGATAAGGAAGGACGTCGGAGTCGAAAGTTCATTGATCCTTCCCTCACATAAGCATCATGAGTTGCAAACTGATCCCTCTAAATCTTCTCCTTCACATTCTATTTCTTTCCTTTTACAGGATCCTCGTGAAGCCCTTTTGATGAATGCAATTGTGGGCTGTCCCAACATTCCTACTAAAGTGTTATTACAAGGTAAAGAAAATATTTCTTGCGGGAGTCAAGGTACAATAGCTAAACTTAACACTTTTACCATTGCAAAGGAACAAAGTGTAAATGATAGCTTGTCTTTAAGTAAACCTACTATTTCTTTAACATGCGTTAATAATATATTCGCTGAGAGTGTGGATACACTAGTTGATTGTATTGATGACCAAATTGATTTTTCTAGTATGATTGATTTGTGTCCACCCAGTGTTGACACCTGTGCTTTGAATGATAGTTCATTATCCTGTGATAATTATGTTGATCAACCTGTTTGTGAGTGTAGTTCACTGGTTGAGGGTTCTTGTAATGTGATTAAGAAACCTCAAGTTGGTGGTACTAATGATAATGTTGATTAATTGAATAAGGGTGACTCTATGAGCATATCTTTTGTGGAACCTCTGATTGCCTGCTTTGCTCATAGAGATCAGGTGCTTGAAACTGCTACGAAAAATGATATGTGTCTTTCTGAGGTTGTACTTGCTTGTTTTAATTCTACCCTAGTGGTTGATCATTCCCACTTTAAGCACAATATCTTATTTGAAGATGATGAAATCACTCCTAGTGATGCCCCTAATGGTGTGAAACATGAGAGCAGTATGGTTCTTGATAGCTATACTTGTTATAGTAATGCACTATGGTGTGAAGCTTGTCCTCCCAAAGATGGAAATCTCTTCTTGGAAGATGAGAGTACTGTTGTAAGGAAGAATTACGATGATGAGGAAGGTGGTGTTTGTTTTCCCATTACATCTTCTTCTTGGTGTGTTAACTTCTTAAGGGTATGACCAGTGATTTTGAGCCTATGAGTAGTCACAACCATGAAAACACCCTAGAGGAAGTTGATTTGCGAGACTCCTTTCTCTATTACTTGTTTACATATAATGATGCTCACGCTATTGAGTGGAGTACGCTGTTGGAAGGAATGAGTGCCAACCTAATAAATGGAGGGGCACTTGATCCAGTTTTATGGATCTTCTATCATTTTGATCCCGGTGGATGCTTGAAGGTATTTGAACTACTGGAAGTATAATCTTTTGGGTGATATTTCCATATTGTGGGAAAGAATAACCATTGTCCTTGTTCTCCTTTTTTGGGCTAGATAACCATGACAATAGAGGATGTTTGGTTGTTCCTTGAGTTTGAGACTCCTCGGTTATATGTTTTAAGTGCTTACCTTCATACTATCAATCATTCTAAGACGATGAGCTCTTTGCTTGTGATCTATATAGTTTTACAAGGTTTGGATTCGAGGACTCAACTTTTTGTACTTGCATATGATGGTACTCATGCTTGTGTTAGTAGCATATTTTATGTTAGTAGTGGTAAAAATAGAGAAAATGAGAGTCTCCTTGACTCTATGCGTTGCAATCCTTTTCCATTTGACCTCGGTATCGATTTTAAGTGTGTTGAGTGTGGTAGTAACACCATTTGTCGTTTGCATTATTCTTCGTTGGTGTTATTACTTGATCTAATATGCTTGAAATGTTTACCAATTTGGGTGGGGAATACTTATGTACTTCAACCTGCTCATGAATTGGGAATAATTACTCTCCTGAAGTTATCTAGTGCATTGGATGGGGTCTTAATTTGGGTCAACACTACTTGTGCCTTCGCACTTAGGTATGAGAGTGTTCATGTGCTACTTGACATAAGGGAGGTCTTGTGCTTGTTTGAATGTTGATCCAATGAAGGCTTACATATGAGGTTGTTTAAGTGTATTTGTTCCTACGCTCTACCCTTTTGTCTAAGTTTCTTAAGTAGCCAAGTATCAATTACTTTGATGGGTTACAAACCCTTTGTTGATATTTGTGATGCTTCGTTAAATATTAAATTTGTGCATCCTTGGCATGGTAGTGAACTTTTTATTGCTAATGCTAACCCTCATGCCATGAGGATCTTTGATAAAAAATATACAGCCACAAAGTTTGGATTCGAGGACGAATCCTTTCCAAGAAGGGGAGAATGATGCAATCCAGATTGCATCAAAGCCATCCACTCATGAACTTTGACGTATTGATGGACTGTTCATAAGGATGGAGGATCTAGGGCTTATATTGGTGGCCAACAAAGGTTCACATGCATGGAAGATTGCTTGGGGAAGTGAACGGAAGAAAATGGCCAACACTGCCACTTTGGCGACTAGGAGAACCATTGGCGCATCGCCAAGTGTATTGGGCGATGGTCCCCAAAACGCCCAAACATCTAGTAGCTACCAGACAATGCAGGGAGCAGGATCCCTCGTCGAACCCATTGGGTGGATCACTAAGAGGATTGGGCGAGCTCGACTTAGCTCGCCCATTGACCATTTTGGCTCACTTTTGGGCCTTTCTATGTAATAATGTCCTAAAACTATAAATAGGCATTTTAGGGTTCATTTTAGGGGAGACTGATTTTGAATATTGTGGTTATAAACCTGAAAGTCCTTGTGTCAGTGTTTGAAAGATTGGTATATCACGACCCAAGGCTTGCCCCTAGATGCGACACGACGTACAAGACTTCAAAAAGTATCATACAAGCCTCATAGCATGTCATCACATAAGATAATAGAAATAGTGCAAAATTTAAAACTTTTCTTTAAATCCATACAATCGAAAAACTTCATATAAAATAGCGGAAGTCTACTAGTCTCACATGGCAATCTAAAAATAATCTTTGAAACAAAAGTAGGGTCACAACCCTTTACAATAGAAAGTCTAAAATAGTCTATTACAATGAAATATTTACATGAAACATCAAAAGTACTTGTCCTTGAATCCATGATGACATACCAATAGTCTTGGAAGAACTCAATACAAACTTCAACTAGAGAGAATCAACTAAAATGCCGGAACCTACACTTTGGTAAAAATAAAGAAATATGGGTTAGCACATTTATTGTACTAAGTATGACAGCCATGCTTAAAAAGGACATTTTATTTGAAAATCATGATTTATGCCAATTTGAGAAAAACTTCATGAACATAAGTATAAGAGGCATAATATACAAACATAACCAACATACAAGTCATTTCATGACATTAGAGCATAATCAACCTATAAGCCATTTCATCACATTAAGCTTTCACCTTAAGTAACCCCAAACTACACTTTGTGCAATCTATGAATAACATCTCATACCACCATCCACACTAAGTACCACATTAAGGACACCAAAAGTGAACTTACCATTCCTCCTTTTCATCTTTAAACAATACTCATACATAAGGAACATAAACATTTCATAAGTCATGACAAGGAAGTGACTCATAATACAATCCAAGTAAAGCATGCATCCTCACAATAAGCATATAAGTAAACCTTCTTCGTTAGCTTCATTAAGAGCACATTCATTCATGTCATCATAAGAGATTAGAGAACTAACCAAATTTGGCCATTTGATGACTTTTGCACTTAAGAATGATGTCACCCACACTATCGTTGGGAAAATTACGTCATTTGACACAAATACGGGTTACTTATACTTCACCTGACTAGATCCAACAACATGCAAGCACAACCCCACAAATTCTAACCAATTTTAAGGCACAAAATTACTGGAATTCAACAGTAAAGGCATTACGGGCAAGGTATTCGAACTAACGCAGGCACACACAAATACAATTATAATCAGAGAGGCCCAACACACATCACTAAGTTAAGATCATTGCAAATGAGTACAAATTCGATAAAAATAAACTTGGAGTTCAAAAAACCAACCTTAGATGCCAATTATAATACGATTGAAATGCTAGGCAGCAATGTAATCCACTCCGAACACACGATCAACGACTAAAATACGATAAAAATGCAAGAAATATAGAAACTAATATGCGGGTGTGAGTGTGGGAAGTTCAAAAGTGAGGGAAATTGAAAGAGTTGGATGTTTAAATATTTGGCCTTTTAAAAACCGTCTAGTTCTCACCCTTCGGCAACATTAGTCATTCTTGCCGACTCATTCGGTGACACGCCGAGTGAGCACTTACCACACCAAGTTTTACAGGACCTCCAGTTAATGTGGGGGTCCAAACGGTTGACTAGATCGCAATCGCCGACCTAGTCGGCAATTCGCCAAGTGGCTCCTGCTCTCACAGAGTTTTACACACTCTAATTTAAAATTGTATTTAGTCCAACGGAGGTCTCGGTCGGGCTCACCGACCCCTTCGGCGAAGCGCCAACTGGACCTTTAGCTCGCCAACATGCACTTTTCACACACTTTCCACTCTTCGATCTGCACTACAAACACAGCATTATTTCTTAAAGAAAAAATAAAGCGATAAACGCTTGGGTTGCCTCCCAAGGAGCGTTTTAGTTAACGTTGTGGCACGACGCAACTCTCCACTTAAGTTCTATTAGTGGGGTTTGGCTCATTTTCATAAGCCCACTGCTCTTTTGGCTCTAGATAGAGAGAAGACAATGCCTGGTCCATTTGGAACTCCAGAAGCTAGATAAACATGGCATGAGAGGTTGTCATTTAATTCAGCATCAAGACATTCTCTCTTACTTCACTCGACACTCTGTCGTGTTTTTTGACTTTGTGAAGAATGAGTAAGAGTACCTCTTCTATTATTTCGCCCTCTTGCTTCTTCATCTTTCAACGCTCGTAAGGGGGGATGTACCTGTCCTTATTTTTGGACAGTACTTCCAAGTCCTTGATCTTTTGGGCCAAGATTTCTAGTTGACCCAACAAAGTGGCCAGGTGTTGGTACTTTTCTTTGTCCATCTTCTCCTTGTTTGTTTTGGCCACACAATCAACGAGTTGGGCTGCGGTCTCATAGGAATATCGTATCCAGTAGCCTGAAGAGAGATGATCGGCCATTATTCTATTTTTGGGGACCAGGCCCTCATAGAAACATTCCAGAAGAATCTTATCGGGAATTCCATGAGTTAGGCATTTCTGCAATAGGGACTTAAACCTTTGCCACAATTCATAAATGGATTCACCCGCCAATTGCTTGAAATTGTGGATGTTATCCCTAAAAATCATCAATCTCAAATGAGGGTGATCCATTGGGTTACTGTTGCTATATGCTCTGATTCTCTGCTCAAAATAGCAACACATAAACCAAAACTAAAAATTAAGTAAGTTCAACTATAATAAACAAGAACAAAATTCAACTAGACCAAAAATTCTCATGTAACACCACTCCCCGGCAGCGGTGCCATTTTGATTTTACGTATCAGGACACTTCATCCAATTCTAATTGCCAATGATCGTTAGTCAGTAACATAGCCCAACTAAGTGAGTTGGGGTCGAATCCCACAAGGAATGGTACGTATTTCATAATCAATAGCCAAGTGCAACTGTGTTCAAGTCAATCATAGGTAAAAACATTTACAAATAAAAGCATGGCTCAAGTTTGGGGTGACACAAGTGTCAAATATCAGGGGGTTTGATTATAATTATCAACTACAACAACAAATATCACGAAAATAACAAATATAGATATGGGTTCTTGGGATGTGATTGGATTATGGGCTAAGGTAGACAAATGGGTAATTACAATTAATAGTAAATAGCTGTAAATCAGTGAATAAGCTAGACTTTAGTGGGGATAAACTTTCTCTTGAACAATTTACCCCGAATCAAATTGGTTTTTCTCGAACACCAATAAACAGCAATTAAGAACAACTTTCGCTTTAGTCCATTCGCTTTCTCGAGCTGAATGTGTGGAAAAGGGTTTATGATTCACTCTCTCGAGCTGAACCAATGACAACTCAATACCCACAGACCATCAAATCAATAATCTTGGTTTTGAAACCTCTCTCTCGAGCAAGCCAAAAACACGAAGGTAGAGTTGCATTTGCAACTACAACCCTTTAGATTAAGCCACAATTACTTAATGAAATCACTTTTAAACAACATTTAATCTATTAATTAACAATACACAGAAGCTAAATCAACCCATAATCACATAATAACATCCCAAGAATTGGGGTTTTAGCTAGACATCATAAAACAATAAAAATCGTTACCAAATTATGTTTCCATCAACTGGGTAAGATTAATTTCGTCTTTACAAAGGTCTAAGATGAACAATCTTCAACACCCACTTCCAATTTATCATTAATGGAAATCTTCTAATCTTCAAAGCTAAGGAAACATTGTCTCAATACTCAGTTCTAAGCTCCAAAAACTAATAATCCAAATTTTGTAATGAAAACTCTGATATTAGATACTACTCCAAGAATTTAAAAATGTATTTATATAGTCACCAAAAATGTGTTGCGAAGGACCATTTAAAGCAATAAGTCGGGATCGCCGATCTACTCGGCGATCCTCCCTTTGGTCAATTTCATCGCCTTTCTTCTTTAGCCTTTAACATCTTCAAGTTCTATAACTTTGGATGATATAGCACTGCATCGCAGAAGCATTCGGTGACTCGCTGAATGCTCATTCTATCTCGAACTTGATTTTATCCTTCAGGGCTTGGCACACTGGAACATTAGGCGAGACCATGGTCATTCGGCGACTCTCCCAATGGTGTAGGCGATCCTTAGGCCTTCTTTTCTTCGTTCTTTCATCTACCTTGTTCCTTTTTGCTCATTAGTGTCCATGCTTTGTTCCTCAATCTAAATACCTGAAAATCAAGGATTTACATCAGTTATTGGCACACAATATGCATTTGAGGACACTAAATCTATTAACATAAAGCCCCAAATGAGTCCAAATCGTGGACTCATCAGATAGCCATGCAAAAACCATGCTTAAAAAGGACTTTTTATTTGAAAATCATGATTTTATGCCAATTTAAGAAAAACTTCATGAACATAAGTATAAGAGGCATAATATACAAACATAACCAACATAGAAGTCATTTCATCACAATAAACCATAATCAACATATCAGCCATTTCATCACATTAAGATTTCACCTTAAGTAACCCCAAGCTATACTTTGTGCAATGTATGAATAGCGTCCCATACCACCATCCACACTAAGTACCACAATAAGGCCACCAAAAGTGTACTTACCATTCCCCCTTTTCATATTTAAACAATACAAATGCATAAGGAACATAAACATTTCATAAGTCATGACAAGGAAGTAACTCATAATACAATCCAAGTAAAGCTTGCATCCTTACAATAAGCATATAAATCAACCTTCTTCATTAGCTTCATTATGAGAAAATTCATTCATATGATCATAAGACATTACAGAGTTCACCATAACCCTCTCAAAGCCTACTCATGCAATGCATAGATGGCATCCCATACTACTACCCACACTTCATAGAACCTCTCAAATAACTATAGTCCACATCTCACATGATGGGAATAAGCATTAACCGACATAAACTATGTGAGCTTAAAATGGAATTCAGTGTCATGAACCCACACCGTAAAAAGTTGGTCTATTTGCCTAAGGTAGGGTCGGTAACATTTTAGCTTAGGTGGATCCATTAGCTAATATACTATGTGGGCACATAGTTATGGGGTCGGAAGATGTTCATTGGAACTCTAACCTAACAATGGGAGAGTTTCCATCTTACCATATCCACTCAGTGCTAAGCCTCCATTCCCATAGAGTATTTCATTCACATTACATTATTGTACTTGAGAAGAATTCCATTGGACTATCGACCTAAGGTACATCATTACACATGAAAGGAATGCCATAAGCCTATCGATCCATGGTTCATTATTAGGATAACTCTTGAATTCTGATGAAAGGAATGCAAGAGGCCTATCGATTAATGGTTCATCATTACATTGTTATACACATGACAGGAATGCGATAAGCCTATTGATTCATGGTACATTGACTCATTAGGAAAGGAATGGCATAGGCCTATCGATTCAAGAGTCATCATTACATTAATTCATTGGCTCATTATGAAAGGAATTCCATAAGCCTATCGATTCAAGACATAGCCTTAGAACACATTAGTTAGCCATTTATGAAAGGAATGTCATAGGCCTATCGATTCATATTCATTAATTTAATACACATTCATTACACAAGAGAGGATGCCTAAGCCTACCAACTCAAGATTCAGCAATCAACAATACTTTCATTTATTCACGAAAAGGATACCTAAGCCTACCGATTCAAGTTACATCATCACATTACTTTCATTCATACAAGAAGAGGTTGCATAAGCCTACCAATTCAAGATGTACATTGCATAGAAGAAACCCTTCACATTTTATCATCATCATTCCTGAGAGTTAATTGAGAATATGCTTTCGATCACAACACAATTACATTCTAAACATGTTTAGAACACTTTCATTGAGATCACACACATATACTTCACATCATGATCATACATAGATCCTTCATGAAATTGCCCTCCAAGGCTATACATCAATCATAACTCAAACATATAGAATAATACTTTAGATAAGGGAATTAACATGATTCAATAACTAATTCAATATAAACATAAACAATTCAACATACTTTCATGATCAATCCATTCCCAATATCAAATCACAACTTAGGATTTTGGGAGAAGACATGGGTTTATAGAAGAAATTTACCATAATTCATCATTTAGTCAACAATACATTCATAATTTATCATATATAAACCTTTGAAAACGTTTTGGAATTGAACCCATGCATAGATTGAAAACCCTAGGTTTTTACGGGATTTTTGAAACTTGAAATCATCTTTTGATAGGGCTCCTTGAATGAAACTTAATCAAGGATGAAGACTACCATACCTTTAGGGAAGAATATCCACGAAAATTGAGAGAGAAAGGTGAAATCTTGAGCTTGAGAGCTTGAATCCTTCTTCTCCAATGGTGGTTTCTAGAGAGAGAATATTTGGAGAGGTAGTTTCTAATTTTGAGTGTTAGGGAATAATGAATTGGAAAAGAAGTTTGAATAATTTTAAAAGCCTTAAAATACCTTAATTAATAAATAATAATATTCCCCTAACTTAGCTAACCTAAAAAGGAATTTACTAATTTAGCCCAACTTAGGCCGAGCTTGACAACTTTATACATGTGTGACTCACGAACCCTACCCACAGGCCATAATGACACTTCGTGGTTCATGGCTGCAACATGTATTTTGGGACCTTGACCCACGGAGGCCATCCACTGGGCGTGGAAGGACCTATGGGGTGTAGGTCCCATCCGTAGCTCCTCCTCAATTGGACAACTTTTTGGTTCTTTGGTTCTTTGGGGTCTTGGGGGTTAGGATTTAGGGTCCTTCTCAAGGACCCCTTGGTTTGTCCTTGGGGAGTCGCACCTTGACGTTTAACCCCTAAAACCCTCAACCCAAGCTCGGGAAGATATTTTACAACATGAAACCCCATAACAAACTCAAACGCTTAATCGTTAGGCTCTAGTTTCACTTACTAGTTTTCCGAGTCGTTATAGTATAAAATTTTGTTGAACCTTGTTTAGAAACATTGGTTGCTTGGGATATTGATTCCCTTGAGGTCATCGTAAGAGTTAGGTGCTTCTTGTTGGATTAACGAAGTGAGGTCTTTGGGTTTAACATACACTTAGGTTGGTCGTTGTATCCTCTTTTTGTGTCTATCTATTTATCTTGAATAGGTGCTTGTTAGGATCGAAATTGGGGGTTTTAGGATTTAATACAACCTTTAGTTACCAATTACTTCATATCTTTTGTTTCCACATAGATTGTAGCTTCTTTTTTTCTCCCTATATTTTTCCTCTTCAAGTTTGTCTTCTTCCATTTGTTGAGCATACACAATAAGACGTGAGATATTCGTATCATCATGGAGAATTTCCGTACGACATTATTTTGCTACCACTTTGGACAAACCCGTCAAATACCTACTCATCATATCCCTTAGACTTGCTACCATATATGGAGCATACCTAGATAATAGTGTAAATTTCAAGGAATACTCTTTAACACTCATACTACCTTGCATAAGGTTGATGAATTCTTCCACCTTAGCTTTCCTCAACTCCCGGGGAAAGAACCTATCTAGAAATGCCTTCTTAAACATCTCCCAATCTATGAGACCCGCTCCTACCGACCTTCCATCTTTCCATTGTTCATACCATATTTGAGCAACATCTTTCAATTGGTAAGTGGCTAATTCTGCTTTTTCTACCGTAGTCACTCCCATGATTGCTAGCACCTTATAAACCTCCTCTATAAACCCATTAGGATCATCTTCCATTTTGGAGCAACTAAACTCTGGTGGGTTCATCCTCAAAAACTCTCTCACCCTAGAAACACCCATCCCCCTTATTGGGTTTTTCGGAGCTACCATCTCCCTATTCATATGAGCCATCACAGTTTGGGCTTGAGTAGTCAAAGCTTAGGCCAATATTTGGAGAGCCGACCGAATCTCCGTATTTGACATATATGGAGGATCAATTGGAGCTTGAGGAGGATCTTGGTGTGGAACTTGGAGAGGAAACTCTTTCTCCTCATTGCCTTCCTCACCTCTCCTAGCATTTTCCCTTGTATTAGCCATACACTAAAAATCAATCGGCACGGATTAGAGGAAGGGCCTACTAAAGCCAAACTCTATGGCACAATTTAGAGAATGAATAAGTGAGGTCTCCTAAATATTCAATAGCCTACTATTCATAAATGTTGCGCGATTCACATTTATGAACAAGACTCTACAAGATGTGGTTTGAGACAATCCTAGAACCATTCTAAACCTTGTGCTCTAATACCAAGTTTGTCACACCTAGAGGTATACCCTAGACGTAACATGGCGTACTTGACCCCAAAGGGGTCTCATACAAGCCCTTGGCATATCATAACATAAGATAACAGAAAACTACGGAAATTTTAAAAACATTTATCTATACAACCGATGTCTTCACAAAAGCAAGTGGAAGTCTTTACTACACTTTTGTCTCAAACAATCTAAATACAACTTTCAATAAAACTCTTGGGACATAGCCCATACAATAGTCTAAAAACATGAAATAAAAGACATAAAAAATATGGTTGGTGTTGTCCTCGAAGCTATGAGGACTCACCAAAATCTTCAACTCCTTTGCTCCTTAGAAACCCATCTCCAAGAATAGAACTCAATCTCCAAACCCTACATTTGATGAGAATGTAGGAAAAGTATGCGTTAGTACAAAATGTACTAAATATGTTAGCTAGCATAATCATAAGAGCATAGGATAATGGTTAGTCAATACAAGACATAATCCAAAATCATATGAAATATTTCATGAAACATCAATTATAACCATACGACACAATATACTAATAATAATCAAAGTCTCCAACATAAACATCATAGAAGAATTATTCAACTCCTAGTAATTTGTACCATAATAGGACTACTTTCAAGTAACCTCAAGGTAAATCTTGTGCAATGCATGAATAACATCCCATAATACCATCCAAGCTAAGCATCCATTTTGGTCATCTTAATCATAGTCTATATGCATAGTCAAGATATAGGTTTCATGTACTAAGAGCAATATACTTCTATGTAACCTCAAAGATCACTTGTGAAATGCATGAATGGCATCACATAATACCATTCACACTAAGCATAACCTTGAAGTCAACATATGCATACTTACCATTCATTTGGTCTAATTCTTAGCTAAATTCATATAGACAAGGAAACTATCACCTTAAGTCAATCATATCATGAAAGTCAACTATAGCAACAACCCAAGCTAAGTCTACACTATATAAGAGAACACTTCCTAAGTAGCTTCAAGTCATACTTCTGCAATGTATGAATAACTTGCCATACTACTATCCACACTAAATACCATTTTAGGCTATCATACTCAATTGATTACTATTTATCATTCTAGACTACCAAAGAATATCACCCTATTAGGCTAGACCAAGCTAGTCATCTTGCTAACATAACTATATTATGCTAAACTAACATCGTTGGAAGGCACACTATCATGCAAGCTCAAGCTATTCTAGGGAGGATACAAGTGTTCCATTCTAGCTACCATGAAATAGTGTTAGACCAACTCAGTTATGCTACCCTTAGAAGCACACTAAGATGCTAATGTAAGATACCCTTAGGAGAGTAGGATTCCTAAAGTCTAAGCTACCCTTAGGAGAGTAGGATTCCTAAAATCTAAGCTACCCTTAGGAGAGTATAAATCCTCAGTCCTAAGCTACCATGAAATGGAATTGGCCAAACCAAGTCATGCTATCATGAAGGAATCCTAAAAAAGCTAGTTCAAGCTACCCTTAGGAGAGTATATATACTCAATCCTAGGCTACCATGACTATCTCTAAATCAAGCTACAATGAAATGAATCTTACAATGTTAAGTCCAGCTACCCTTAGGAGAGTATAGATCATCAATCCTAAGCTACCAATCTTGGTCTTGTTTTACCAAGTCAAGCTTTACATAAAGGGATCATAGAGCGCAACATCAAGTTATTCTAGTCTAACAATGCTTTGATTCATTTTATGTGATTAGCTTTTCAACCTATAATAATTCTATGTGAGAGAACCTTGTATCTCCTAGCATATTTATGCCTAAGTGTGTAAATGAGAGTGTGCTTTCAACAATACACAACAAGATCACATCATATTCACTTTACTTTCAAAGCCCTAACATTTACGACTACATGCGTTACTCTCAAAGCCCTATTTCTTACTATCATCATTATAACTAGATTTCAAGGTATTATAATCACATTCTTCATTAGTAGATGATTCTAGTTATAATTGATCATAAAGGTTCAATATGAACTTTACTAGTTATGATCCTTCAATTTCAATAAAGCCTAGTTCAATTAATGTTTATATGTTTCTTACCTTGCACAATCACTACACATGATATTGATTTTGGAAGATCATCTATGAATCCTCAATTTCACCTTTCATGGCATAAACCAACACAATATCAAATTCATCAATTAGACTAGGGTTAACCATAGAATTCACATGAATTCTTCAAAATATCATAATTTAATTCTAAATCAATCATAATTAAGTATTATCCACTTGATTGGAATCATACTTAAACACAACCCACAATGTAGGAAGAATTTGACTTCACAATTGGGGGAAATCTAGGGTGGTATATGGGTGGAAGAACCCATAGATGAATAAGCTAACATACCTTGATTCAAAGCCTAGTGAAATCTTGAAACAATGGAGGAAATTATGCCCTATTTCCTTCTCTTCTTCTTCGTTGTCAGTTCTAGAGAGAGAATTTCTTGAGAGAATTTGGGGTCTTGGAAGAATGAATTAATTCACTTAGTTTAGGGGTCTATTAGGCTTATATAGGTGGTTTAACAACTAACTAACAGACCTCACTTAAACCCTTACTAATTACCAACCCCCTAAGCCCTTACCTAAAATAATTAATCATCAAAACTGCCCCCATCCAATAGACCCCGACCCACGGATCATGGGTGGGTCTACACGCCGTACTGGACCCTCATGGGTGGTAGACTGTGGCTATTAAAATAGGGGACCAAGGGGGCTTGACCCACGACCCATTCCCATGGGGCATGGGTCCATCCACGGATCATGGTTGCCCTTCGTGGGTAGGCTTCCTTGGACAACTTTTTGGGCTGTTTTGGGGTCCTTCTAACAGACCCCTTGGTTGGTCTTTCGGGGGTCTTACCTTGACGCCCTAAACCAAACACCCTTATTCTAAGTGCGAGAAGTTATTTTAAGAGCTTAACCCTCATATAAAATTCTAAAACCCCTGCGTAAGGCTCTATTTTCACTACTAGTTTTCCATGTGTTACAACAATAGCACAAGTCATAAGCATAAGAAACATCATCACAAAACGTGGGCTATAAGCATAAGAGATAATAATCATAACTTGTGAACATAAGAGATAACAACATAGTCATAGGCAAAGTCAATGCATTTAGAACAAAATATCACAAGAGAAACACTTCATAAGTCAACTCAAGGCAGCTTGTGCAATGCATGGATAAGATCCCATAATCCCACCCATGCTAAGCAAGTCATTTTAGGTCTTCATTTACCTTTATTACCTTTTGATCTCATCCTTAGCTTATATCTCATTGACAAGGGAACATTCACCTTTAGTCAAACATGTATTGGAAAGCAACTTATGGAAACAACCCAAGTTAATCATACATCATCAAAGTAGTCCTCTTATCAAAACATAGAAAACAACACAGTCTCAAGAATATTCATTACATAGATCATTATAACATAAGAGGAACATACCATAGATATCATCAAAGCATACTTGTGCAAGGAATGAATAAGACCCCATAAATCTCACTCATTCTATGTAAACCTTCTTGAGTAACTATAGTTCATACTATACTTGACCTTCTGGGAATTAGCCTTAACCGACATAGTACATGGGAGCTTTACATGGAATCCGGTGTTACCCACACCGAAAAGTGTTGTCCTACTTGCCTAAGGTAAGACCATCATTTGTTAACTTTAGGTGGATCCAATAGCTTCATAACCTACAGGGGAACGTAGTTTATGGTATAAGAAGATTGTTACTAGAAACCCGCCCTTTCTAACAGGGGAGCTTCCATCTCACATCAATATCCACTCAGTGCTAAGAATAATTTGCACGTAGTGCATATGAAATCAGAACTTGTTTCATTAGGATAGATCATTAGATCATGAGTAATAATAACCTTTTACCTTTCATGTCTACATATGACATTAGATTCGATTAGGTGAGAATTGTCTTTCAACCTAGATTCTTCAATATGTGAGAAAAACCTTTCATATCATGTTTATTATGTGTTCATGAGAATATCCTTTCATGTAACTTACCAACACCACTCAAGATCTCATATGAGCCTACTAAATCGGGTCTAAACTTTCCAAACACACTACACCTCTCAAGGTGAGAATTTCAAGAAAACCTAAATCATGAACATCAACAACATTCAACGACCTTGCTATCTAAGCACTTTATCTCCCCTTTGGGAGTAGGCCTATATGGTTTTTTCTAAGCATCATTTCTTTCATTTCTAAGGTCGGAGAAAGTCATCACTAAGATTTCACATTTATCACACAAGATATTCTAAACCACGGTGGATTACAGTTCTACCCCCTTTTGGAGGATTCTACTTAGTCAACATATCTAGGCATTACTTAAACACCCTATTCATCAAATCTCTCCACATACCCCAATATTCATAATGACTAAGTCGGGATCAACAACCAAATAAGCATAACCATAATGCAACCCATTCTAATAAAGACAACATCAAGGTCTATCATGTCAAGTCTATGAAATCGCAAAAGACAAAGCAATACTGGAATCTAAATAGGCACAAAAAACATATCGTAAGCAACATTCGGGGAATACTGTAGTTCACCTCTAGCATGGAGAGAATATAGCCTATTTTACAAAGGAGCATTCACACCCAAACCACTTGGACCGGATGAAGGGTAGGGTTAAAACCTATGAGGATTATCCCCTTCATTTCTAGCAACTGCAGTGCAATGCCTTATCTTGTGGCCCAACTCACCACAACTGAAACAAACATTGGAACCCGCTAGGCATTTACCCATATGTCTCCTATCACACCTAACCCAAAAAGTCCATGGGGATTCAATATAAATTACTTGTGGTTTAGAGTTATACAACCTATCTTCACTAAATCTTAGGGGAAACCTAGAAGGACTTTGTCCGGGGAACCTTTCAAGAGGAGAATTATCATCATCAATCCTTAACCTCTTTTTCTCCCTCGACCCTTCTTCAAGTTTCTCTTCTTCAATTAGTCGAGCATAAGCCATAAGACGAGAAATATCCATACCATGATCAAGCATGTCCATACGAAATTCTTTCACAATCAAGTCGGACACACCCGACACAAACTTACTCATTTTCGACCTAGGATCGGACACTAGAATTGGAGCATACCTAGATAATTGGGTGAACCTCAATGTATATTCCTTAATACTCATATTACCTTGTCAAAGTTTGATGAACTCAAGTAGTAAAGCGTCTCTCACCTCTAGAGGGAAGAACCTATCTAGAAAAGCACTTCTGAACCTCTCCCACTCTATATGACCCATCCCTACCGGCCTAGATTCCTTCCATTCAGTAAACCAAGCTTGACCAACTCTTTTGAGTTGATAAGAAGCTAAATCCTCCTTTTGTACCAGAGTCACTCCCACAAAGTCCAACACCTTAGATACCTCTTCTATAAACTCTTGAGGATTTTCCTCCATCCTTGACCCATAAAATTCTGGAACTTCTATCCCGGCTTGAGTGAACAGTTGAAAACCAAACCTAAACTTCTCATTTGTTACTTTCTCCTACAAAAGGTCAATTGGAGCTTGAGAAGGATCTTCTTGATCCACATTGTCTTCCTCATTCATTCTAATAGAGTTAAACTCTGTGGCACGACTTAGAGAATGACGAAGTGAAGTTTCCTAAACATCCAATAGCCTCCTATTGATAAATGTGACACATTTCACACTTATGAACAAGACTCTATTAGACGTGGTTGAGAAGTCCTAGAACTATTCTAAAACCTTGTGCTCTGATTCCAAGTTTATCAAGACCTAGGAGTACCCACTAGATGTGACACGTCATACAAGACTCTAAAAAGTCTTATACAAGCCTCTTAGATAACATAATATAATAGAAAATGGTGCAGAAATTTAAAACATTTTTCAATTACAATCTAAGTCTTTTATATAAGCAAGTAGAAGTCTATTACACTTGTCTCAAACCATCTAATACTTGAAAAGAGTTGGTGACACAACCCATACAAAAGTTCTAACATAAAAGAAAGACAGAAAAAGAAAGGGTGATCAATTCCTCGATGCTACGAGGACTCACTAAAAACTTCTCTTGTTGATCTACTATGAACCTAGCCATGAGGATGGAAGTCAATATCGCAAAACCCTACACTTGATAAGTAAAAGTATGTGTTAGTACAATAATGTACTAAATATGATGGCTAGCATAAATCATCAACATAATCATATAAGCGGCATTAGTCAACATAAGACATACCATAATCATAAGAGACAATAACATAAGTCATAAGCATAAGAAACATCATCATAAGACATAGTCTATAAGCATAAGAGATAATAATCATAACTTGTGAACATAAGATATAACATCATTGTCATAGGAAAACTCAATGCATTTATAACATCATATCATAAGAGAAACACTTCATAAGTCACCTCAAGGAAAGCTTGTGCAATGCATGGATAAGATCCCGTAATCCCACCCATGCTAAGCAAGTCACTTTAGGTCATCATTTACCTTTATTACCTTTTGATATCATCCTTAGCTTATTTCTCATAGACAAGGGAACATTCACCTTTAGTCACACATGTATTGGAAAGGAAATTATGGAAACAATCCAAGTAAAGCATACATCATACAAGTAGTCCTCATATCAAAACATACGTAACAACATAGTCATAAGCATATTCATTACATTGATCATCATAACATAAGAGAAACATAGCGTAGATACCCTCAAAGTATACCTGTGCAAGGCATGAATAAGACCCTATAAATCTTACTCATGCTAAGTAAAGCTTCTTGAGTAACAATAGTTCATACTAAACTTGACCTTGTGGGAATTACCCTTAACCGATATAGACCATGGGATCTTAACATGGAATCCGGTGTTACCCACAACGAAAAGAGTTGTCCTACTTTCCTAAGGTAAGACCATCATTTGTTAGCTTTATGTGGATCTAATAGCTACATAACCTACGGGGGCACATAGCTAATTGAATAAGGAGATTGTTACTAGAAACCCGTCGTTTCTGACGGAAGAGCTTCCATCTCAAGAGATTGCTTCTATAACCCCGCCCTTTCTGACGGGGGAGCTTTCATCTCACATCAATATCCACTCGGTGCTAAGCCTAATTCATGCTGAGTTCATATTAAGTCATAACTTGTTTCATTAGGATAGCTCATTAGATCATGCGTGAGAATAACCTTTCACCGTCCATGTTTATATATAACATTAGATTCGATTAGGTGAGAATTGCCTTTCAACCTAGAATCTTCATTATGTGAGAAAAACCTTTCACATCTTGTTCATTATGTGTTCATGAGAATAGCCATTCAATCATCACAACAACATTATCATATAATCATATGTGGGTGTGTAAATGAGAATATCCTTTCAATAACACACAACAAGATCATGATCGTAATCATTTTACTCTCAAAGTGTTCTTAAATCATATACATACCCTTCATAAAACATGCATAACATTATATCTTGTTCTTTTTAAGGTCAATGCTCATATCAAGTCAACACATCTAGAATGACTATATTAGACATGGATAAAATCACAAGTTCAAGTAATCAAATCATTACATGCATAATATAATATATTAATAATATAGATCTTGTGAGTAAAGTCCTTCTGCAATAATAATACCATATACAATGTAACATGCAAATAGCTTCACTCTCAAGGCCTTAACATTCCTAGTTCATTCATATTAGCTTTTACTCTCAAGCAATGCTTCACATGGTCACCTTATAGACCTAAGCCTCAAGGTATTCTACTCACATGCTACATCCTTAACCAATTTTAACCATATATCTTCATATAGACTTAATCTCAACACTACCAATCATGATTCATCATATAAGCCCTAATCTAATCAATTCATGTCTACAAGCTTTACTTTTAATCTATTCATATCTAGGTGTTCTAATCTCAAGCAATTCATGAATTAATTCATCAAGCTTAGAAGATCACATCTAAGCCCTCAATTCCCCTTTTCATGGCATGAAACTCAACTATATAAAATTCACCCTAAAATCATAGGTAAATCATGAGTACATGTATAATCATACTAAAAACATGTAATTACATCATAAAGAATTATAAACAACCATTATCCACTCAATTGGATCAACATACAACAATCTACAATATAGGAAGAAACCCTAACTAGAACTGCGGTTCATCTTCACAATTGGGGAAACATGGGGGGCTTCATGGATGAAAGGAGTCCATGAATGAAGCAACCATCTGGCAATGCCTCATTTTATGACCACTCTTACCACAATTGAAACAACCATCCATGTCGGCTAGGTAATTGCCCTCGTGCTTCTTTCCAAACCTAGTAAAAGTAAACATGGGCAATGAAGATCCACTACCATTACCTCGTTGAGACTTAGGGTTAGACACCCTATGTTTGTTGAACTTAGGAGGAGCATTGAACGAACCTTGACTGAAAAACTTTTGTCAAATATCTAGGATGACCACGTACATTGGACCTTGCATCAGAGAAATTACCATCATCAGTCTGAGCCCTCTTTACCTCTCTAGACTTTCGCTTAAGTTTCTCCTTTTCAATCGATTGTGCATGAACCATAAGACAACACCTTTCCATTTCATTGATGATCATGATGGTATGGCATACTTTAACCACACTTTCAGACACACTCGAAACGAATTTACTCATCGTTGCCCTTGAATCAACAACCATTGTTGGAGCATAATTAGACAATTGGGTGAACTTTAGAGCATATTCCCTCACACTCATACTCCCTTGTCGAAGGTTGTTAAACTCAAGTACCTTGTCTTCCCTCATCTCAAGGGGAAAGAACCTACTAAGAAAAATAGCCTTAAACTTCTCCCAATAAAGAGGGCCCGCATCTTACGGTCTCCCTTCTTTCCATTGGTTGTACATAATATGCGCCACACCTTTAAATTGATAAGTGGCCAACTCTGCCTCTTCCACCGGCGTTACTCCCATGATAACAAAAACCATATAGACCTCATCAATGAACTCTTGAGGATCTTCCTCAACCTTAGACCCATGAAAATCTGGAGGATTCATCCTAGTGAAGTCCCTCACTCTAGATGCTACTTTACCCACATTTAGGTTCACGGGAACCACAACCTCCCTATTCGCTTGGGCCGTCATGTCTTGAGTCCACACTTGAAAGCCTTGCCACTAACACCTCATCATACGACAAGTACTTACGGACATGAATAACCTAAACATGCATAATCCGTTAAGAATTTCCAATGCACTTGAACAACATAGCAACGTGGAACACCGGATGGACCTCTTTCAATTCTGAAGGGAAATAAAGCTCGTACACCACCCTATCAATCCTCAGAACAATCTTATATCACCTTACATACCTTAGACTTGGCTTCCTATTCTTGATGAATCATATGATTACCCATCGTAACCAATATTTTCTAGAAAACCCAATATTCTACATCAAACTTTAAGTCTCGTCGTCAAGCATCTGCATAAGACTTACGCCGACTCTATTCTATCTACAACCAATCTCTAATGAACTTTACCTTTTCTATCAGTTGTTAAATTAGATCGAGACCTAGCAACTCTACTTCCCTATTCTTGAACCAATCAATTGGTTACCTACATTTCAGCCCATATAGTGCTTCATAATGAGCTATATGATACTTTCTTGGATGTTGTTATTATTGAAAAACACAATTAGTAATATGTGATCATACCAATTCCCACCAAAATCTAGCACACATACCCATAACATGTCCTTGATCATCTGATCACACATTCAACTTGACAATCAATCTAAAGATGAAAATATGTACTATGATTAACTTGAATTCCAAACCCTTCATTAAGGATTTCTATGATTGTGGTTTAAAAAGTACCCCTCTATCTGAAATAATCAATATCAGACACAATGGAGACCAAATATCTCTCTAATGTACATCCCAACATAACTTTCACTAGAATGCAGTCATGACTAGATATAAATGGATGATTTTTTTAACATATCAATAATCACCCAAATTGAATTTATCTTCTATTGCGGATGAGGCATACAAGTGACAAAATTTATATTTATCTGCCCCCCCCCCCCCACTTTAACAATGGAATCTTAAGTTCGCAAACTAGGCTTCTGATGCTCTACCTCTAACTGTTGAAAATATATCTACTTAATACCATGAAATGTTTTTATGGATCCTATGTGAATAGAGTAGAGATAATGGTTTGCATGTCCCATCATTTAAAGATTGTATCTCCTATTCTGTCAAAAGATGATAACTTTCGTTGTTGAGCCTTTCCTCTAAGCTTATCTAAGCTAGGATTCTGATTTTATCAAACATTCACCTCCACAACTATAGATGATATTACTCAGTAACTCTTGTATCATTGGCGTTTAATAATCGAACACCCAACCACGTAACTGATGGAGCTTTTAGGCCATCTTCTGGTCTCAGCTCCCATCGGTGGTAGAGTGCCCATAGAATTATGAATAAGGGAATCCGCTAAAATATTGGTTATCCTTGGATGATATAAGATATCCACATTGATGACTTTCATCTATTTATTCTGTATGTGCTATCGTAGGTTCAACTGTTTCAGTCTTAAATATACCAGGGGGTTCTTATGATTTATATAAAATCAACATTAAATTTATTCTAGTAATGCCTCAAAATATTGAAGGCATGAATAACTGTAGTCAACTCTAAATTGTGGATCGGGTTGTTCTTTTTATTCTTCTCTAAGTAACTTGAAGCATAAGCAATTACCATTATGTGATTTATAAGGGCAAATACTAGCCTTACGCTTGAAGCATAATAATACATTGCATTGCCCTCTGGACCGTCTTGTAAGGTCAGAACTTGTGTAGAAGTCAATCTATCTCTCGTCTCTTGGAATCTCTCCTCTTGGGATATGATCAATTGAAAGTTAGCTTCTTTGTAAGTCAACTTTGTTATGGGTGCTGAAAGTGAAAATAAAATCCTTTCCATAAACCTTAGTAATACTCTATAACCTTCAGAAGCATTGAACTTCTACCAGGTTCATAATTGCCAAGTCGTATGGCCTAAATCTTTTGTAAGTAAACCTAAATACAAACATCTAATACAATATGACCACCAAAGAAACAACTTAACAAAACCAAAACTCATACTTTGAGAGCTTAGTATACAACCTCTAACCATGGAGTAACTGAAGATCTACTTGTAGTGATATATATGCTTTGTCTTTGAATGATAATGTACCAGAATATCATTAACTGGTAATGTTATGAACAAGTCTAAAAATGACATGGATATACTATTCATCGGTTCATAAATACTATTAGGGGATTCATCAATTTGAAAGACATTACGAGAAACTAAAAATGGCCATATCTAACTCTCGAAGTATATTGTGGTACCCTAAATGTAAATCAATCTTTGGGAAGTACCCGACATCTAGTTTGTCAAAAATCCCATCAATCCTTTATATTGGATATTTGTTCTTTATAGTAAATTTATTTAGTTTTTGTGGTAGTCTACACACTTACTCAATGAGTCATCTTTCTTCTTCACAATTAACATTGGTGCACTGCTCGGTTATGCACTGGTCCAATGAAGCCCTTATGTAATATATCCTTTAGTTGTTTTTTCCTTTAATTTTGCTGGTGCAATTCTAAATGAGGGGATTGATATCAACTGGGAGTTTGGTTATGTATAAATAGAAAAAATGTTCCCCCGTTCTAGGGAAATAACAAGAAGCTCGCTTTGAAATGTATTAAGAAACTCATTTCCCATTAGAATAACTGAAGATTCAATGGCTTAGCATCAATATCCTAAACTCCCTTTGAAAATATGATAAGTGCATTCGTTGGGAACTATTTCTTTGCCTGAAGATTGGAGATGAACTTGAATTGCGGCGTTGCTACATTAGCTTTCCATTCTCATACTACTGTCAGTGGGAACTGAAATCTTACATTGTTCTCTCGGTAGTCTACACTGGCATAATAAGGTTTCAACCAATTCATGCTCATATTAATAGCAAACTTGAGCATCTCTAGTTCTATCAGGTCTACAAATTTCTAATGACCAATAATCTCTACATTAATACCTCGATAAATCCTCTTGACAATAAGTACTTAGTAAATTAAAAACCAGAAAGCTCGATTTAGATTTCCTATGTACTTAAAACTCAGCTCTATTGTACGATTCATAAATTGAAAGAAATGTAACCGATCCTAAATTCCATATAGCCTCTTGATTATAAGTGTGGTACACAACACACTCATAAATTAAAAAACAATCTACAAGTCACAACTTGTGAAATCCCTGGGACACGACCTACTTCGATCCATACATACAAATGTATACATACATACATATATACATATGTATACATACATACATATTAACATACATATACATACCTCTCTCTCTATATATATATATAAATACAAATGAATGCCATACCAAACCAAGTACTAGTAATTCTGGTGCCGCCGGTAGAGAACCAACATCATATTTACCAAATCGTGGGAATCTATGTCTCATACGTATAAAAATAGGCAATAGTCCCCATACCTATTATAGCTCGCGAGTAGAATGCATAATTAGTCATATCAAAGATTCGTAAGGAATTTATGTTACCATAATAAGGTTTCCAATCTTTGCTCGATGGTACTCGTGTTCTCATAATCTCGTAATCACTTTCGTATCACATGTATATATATAAATACAAATGCATGCCATACCAAACCAAGTGCAAGTAAATTTGGTGCCTCCTGGTAGCGAACCAGCATCATATTTACTAAGTTGTGGACATTTGTGTCTCATACGTATAAATATAGGCAATAGTCCCCATAACTATTATAGCTCGCGAGTAGAATGCATAATAAGTCATATCATATATTCGTAAGGCATTTATGTTACCATAATCATGTTTCCAATCTTTGTCCAATGGTACTCGTGTTATCATAATCTCATAATCACTTTCGTATCACACACACACACACACACACACATATATATATATATATACATATAAATGCAAATGCATGCCATACCAAACCAAGTGCAAGTAATTTTGGTGCCTCCCGGTAGCGAACCAACATCATATTTATCAACTCGTGGCCATTTGTGTCTCATACGTATAAATATAGGCAATAGTCCCCATAAATATTATAGCTCGCGAGTAGAATGCACAATAAGTCATATCATAGATTTGTAAGGTATTTACGTTACCATAATCATGTTTCCAATCTTTATCCGATGGTAATCGTGTTCTCATAATCTCTTAATTAGTTTCATATCACATGTAAATGTCTCGTAGAAACTCATTTGCTTGTAGATTAAACCGGAACACTTAACTCAAATTAAGAAATGTAACTTAAACTTGATGATGTTCATAAAGAGCTCAATGTGCTTCACTTATTTTTTATATATCTTTCCTTAGTAATTTGTAAAATAAAGTATTTCCAAAAAAAAAGTGTCCTTTAGTAGTTTAATCATACGAGTTACATTTAAGAGTTTTGGAGATCGACATATTCTTTTAATGTTTTTCAAAAGAAATAAATTAGCGAGAAAGAATGACTTATTTCAAATTCTTAATGTTCCTCTCTAATATTTTTATGTTACAACACCTAAAGAAGAATAAGAATATATACACATGGACCTGTAGTTAAAGGAATAAAAAATTGACATAAAGACTCCAAATATCCTATAAGACCGAACAACTGGAATATCAACATAATGGAGTCAAAAAAATACGTCAACTGCAATCCCTATGCCTTTCAAAGAAGGCCTTTCTAGAAATAGAATAGTAAATTAATCTTTGATAGTTTAGGATTCTAAAATTCGTGCTCAAAGAAAGTACAATGATTAGTCTATACCACGATTTTGGGTCTTGCGGTATTAATATGGATTGTGCCCCTTCCTTAGAGTATGTAATTGTAACATCCGACAATTTGAAATAACTATAGAGAGCCTAGAAATCGGAAATAGTCATTTTTGGAAGGAATTTAAAATTTGGAAATTTGGTCAAGTATGGGAAAAAGTGAGTTTTTGGCCAACTTTGAACAGTTATAACTCCTATCTCAGGATGAGTTAGGTGTAGTTCCAGTTATGTTTTCAAAGTTCGTGGAATGGTTTTTCCAATGCCGCCGAGTTTTCTTGATTCCGAGTTCATAGGAGTGAGTTATGCCCTTCGGAAGTTGGGCAGTTGGCAGGGAAGTCCGTCCGGAAATTTGTAAGGGTATTTTGGTCTTTTCCCTATCCTTTTCTTTTGGATATTTATGAGTGTGTTAGACTGATTTTGATCGGTTTTTCTCATTTTTTTAAAGAGTGAAAGTAAGGGTTTAAGAGTGAAGAGGAGAAGAAGAGGAAAAAGAGAAGATCAAGCAAAGTTTCGTCAAAGATCGTTGTGGATATCGTCGGGGGTGATCCCTATTAGGTATGTTAGTTCATAGTGTTGGGTTGGTTCTTTCCCCCACACGCCAAACTCGTTTAATTTCGAGAAAAGATTTAGTTGTGGATGTTGAAATCTTGTGGTGATGTTTGTTGAAGTTGTAGTTGTGTTGTGTTGAACTTCTTGTTGGTTTCGTGTATGTTTCCGGTGGAGTTTTTGAGTTGTATCTATTGCATGTTGAGGGATTTTATGATCCTTAGTGTTTGGGTTTGAAACCATGGAAGGTAAGAGAGGTTTAGAGTTGGAAAAATGAAGGAGAAAAGTCAAGTTTTTGGGGAAAAGGGCTGGGGCGTCGCGCCAGCCAGCGCGCCCCAAATGGGACTCTGAGGTCCAGCCCTTGGGGCGGCGCCCCTAGCAGAGCCCCAACCAGACCCTTCTAACCTTTGAGGTCTGGCGCTCCGCGCCTCTCAGAGCGCCAAGTCTTCCCATTCCTTCCCCACTATTTCTTACATGTTCCTAGGTATTGTACCTATGTTTCATAGTTGTTTCCAACGCTCCAAGGTACGTTTAAACGTCAAGAACTAGTCCATAACATGTGATCAAACACCTTGAATCCATGATTCCAATTCAAGGAGAGTTAGTTTCCAAGTCAAGTGAAGTTAAGAGTTGAGTCTAGATGTTAAAGAAGTGATTCAAGGCAAGTCTTTAAAGTTGTTCAAGAGTCCTTATTGAATGTTTTAACTTCATTTTAAGGCTCAAGAGTTTCAAGTCAAGTAAAGAGGAAAGAGTCAAGAGTTTCAAGTTTAGTAAAGAGTACAGAGTTGAGTTCATTTCTCAAAAGTTATTAGGGAACTATGTATTCCCAAAGAAGTTTCTAAATGTTTTTACATTTGAGTAAGAAAGGAACTATGATTCCAAGAGAGCCTTTGGGCTAGTTTTCATGAAAAAGGAACTATGATTCCAAGTGAGCCTTCGGGCAAAGTTTTGAATAATTATCTCAAATAAAGAAAGATGTGTTTAAATGACTTATGAGCTAAAGTATTTTTGGGAGTAGTCTTGAGCACCGAGTTGGGACACGAGTTCATATTAACTCAACTCTCCATAAGAACCATGCGCCAACATGGGATTTAACGGGTCATACTTTTTAGATGATCACATAAGTTAAGCTAGTGGATCCACTTAGTAAAGTTAGCTTCCTATATCACGGCAAGGTATAGGATGGTCCTTGGGCAACGTGAGGTAAAAAGTTGTATCATCACTAGGGCTCATAGTGGTGATTATCGGTTAAAGAATCTCCAACAAAAGTTATATTACTTTTATATAAGTAAAGTTGAATTTGTTATCGTTTTATCCTTAACTAACTAAGTTGTTTACACTATTTTTCAAGCTTTATATATTGCATGTGTCGTATTGCTTTATATATTGAGTTCAGTTATTCAAGAGTTGAACAGATCCAAGGTAAGAGTTCTTTTGTACTCCTTCCAAGCTTAAGTTGTGGTTTAGCTTTCCGGCTCGCATACTCGTACATTCTATGTACTGATGCCAGTTGGCCTGCATCTTATTATGATGCAGACACAGGTTCCCAGGGATAGCATTCGGTTCGCCGTTAATCTAGTTGAGTACTCCAAAGTTAGTGGTGAGCCTCTTTGTGTTTCAGAGGACTCTATTATGTTGTTCTCTTAAGTTTTGTTTTATTAGGATGTCGTGGGGTATGTCCCAACATCCATCTCAGTATTTTAGAGGCTTCATAGACAGTCAGCCAGTTGGTTTTGAGTCTCTCATCTACGTATATATGTAAATAATCAATTTTGAGAATCTGGTTGCCTTTTTGGGCCAGACTTTATCAGTTATGTTATTTTATGTCCTTGTATTGCATGGAGTTATTCCGTTGAGTTAAGAAAGCCAGGCCAAGGGTTCGCTTGGGGGCCAGCAATGGTCTTCGAGTGTCGGCCACGTCCACGGTGTAGGCTCAGGGCGTGACAAACTTAGTATCAGAGCACAAAGTTCAAGAGTCCTGGGAGTCTATGAAGCCGTGTCTGTAGAGTCCTAGTTATCGGTGTGAAGCGCGCCACATCTATAATTGGGAGGCTGCAACATTTAGCAAGATTTCTCATTTCTTTCACACTCATCTCGTGCGTTAGAGTTGATCTCTAAAAAGTTTCTGTCTAATCCGTGCTTGCACGTGCTTTCAGATAGTCATGCCTCCACGAAGAGTTGGCAGAGGGCTTCTTCCTACACGTTATGTTGATGAACAAGAATTACCTTATGCCCCGAAAATGCAACCACAAGGGGACGTTTCTAATGCCGAGTTCAGAGAGGCAATTAGAATTCTGAGTCAATCTGTAAGTAATCTGATTGGCCAGTAGAGGGGAGCTCAATAGGAAGGAGCTGATACTTCTAGGATTCATGAGTTCTTGGGGATGAATCCTCTGAATTTCATGGATTCGAGTACTACTGAGGATCCAGAGAACTTCATTGAGGAGCCGAAAAAGATTTTTTATATGATGCATGTGACAGATACTGAGCGAGTTGAACTAGATGTGTATCAATTGAAGGATGTTGCTAGAACTTGGTTCGACCAGTGGAAAAGGGGGCAGAGTTGAGAATACACCACCTGCGAGTTGGGCCTATTTTGAGGAAGCTTTCTTGGGGCGTTTCTTTCCCCGAGAATTGAAAGAGGCCAAGGTACGTGATTTCCTCACACTTAAGCAGGAATCCTTGACTGTTCATAAGTACAGTTTGAAGTTCACACATTTATCCCGCTATGCTCTGGAGATGGTTGCGGACATAAGGAGTAGAATGAGTTTGTTTGTAGCTGGACTGTCTCGGTTGTCGAGTAAGGAAGGTAGGGCTGCAATGATTATCGGGGACATGGACATATCATGTTTGATGGTCTATGTGCAGCAAGTTGAGGAAGAAAAGCTGAGGGACAAAGAAGAGTTCAGAAATAAGAGTGTTAAGACCAGTAATGAGTCCGGGCAGCAGAAAGGAACTACGAGTCATCCGTCCTTTCAACAAAGACAAAGGGGACCTGATCCATCATCTGCTAGTGCACCTGCACCCAGAAATAAAATTGAGTACACTGGACAGAATTCGCAGAACTTCAGAGCTGGACCTCCACAGTCTCAGAATAGTATGGTACAAGGAAGTAACCGAGTTCTTCCATGTGCTAGGTGTGGTAGAGTTCATCCAGGGAAGTGTTGTCAAGGCCAGACGGGTTGCTTTAAGTGTGGTCAAGAGGGTCACTTCATGAAGGAGTGCCCAAAGAACAAGCAAAGTAGTGGTAATCTGGGCAATAGGGTCCAATCTTCATCAGTTGCTCCCCCAGATAGAACGTCACCTATCGGAGCTATTTCTAGTACCGGTGGAGGAGCAAACCGTCTCTATGCAATAACCGGTCGCCATGAGCAAGAGAACTCTCCAAATGTTGTCACTGGTATGATCAAAGTCTTTGCTTTTGATGTGTATGCTTTGCTAGACCCAGGAGCAAGTTTATCTTTTGTAACTCCTTATGTTGTAAATAAGTTTGAGGTTTTTGCTGAAAGACTTTGTGAACCCTTTTGTGTTTCTACACCTGTTGGGGAGTCTATTATAGCAGAAAGACTTTATCGTGATTGTCCTGTTTCTATCAATCACAAGAGCACCATGGCTGATTTGGTTGAGTTAGACATTGTAGATTTCGATGTCATTCTAGGTATGGATTGACTTCATGCTTGTTATGCGTCGATAGATTGTAGAACTCGAGCAGTCAAGTTTCAGTTTCTAAGTTAGCCAGTCATAGAGTGGAGTACCAGTTCAGCATTGCTTAAGGGTCGTTTCATTTTGTACCTTAAGGCGAGAAATTTAGTTTCAAAGGGTTGTATCTATCACTTAGTCCAAGTTATTGACTCTAGTCTTGAGATACCTCATTTTCAGTCAGTTCCTATAGTAAGAGAGTTTCCAGAAGATTTTCCTGATGATCTACCCGGAATTCCTCCTGAGAGAGAAATAGATTTCGATATAGATCTCATTCCAGATACTCGTCCTATCTCTATTCAGTCTTATAGAATGGCACCAGCAGAGTTGAAAGAGCAGTTGAAAGATCTCCTAGATAAGAGTTTCATTCGACCAAGTGTCTCACCTTGGGGCGTTCCGGTCTTGTTTGTGAGAAAGAAAGATGGTTACCTTAGGATGTGTATAGATTACCGCCAGTTGAATAAGGTTACCATCAAGAATAAGTACCCTCTTCCGAGGATTGATGATCTTTTCGATCAGCTTCAAGGTGCCACTTGTTTTTCGAAGATTGACCTTAGATCAGGCTATCACCAGTTAAGAGTAAGGGAATGTGATATTCCAAAGATAGCATTCAGGACTAGATATAGTCTCTACGAGTTTTTGGTCATGTCTTTTGGTTTGACCAATGCACTGGTAACTTTCATGGACTTGATGAATAGAGTCTTCAAACCTTATTTAGATATGTTTGTTATCTTCTTCATTGATGACATACTAATCTATTCAAGGAATGAAGAAGATCATGCTAGTCATCTCATAATAGTTCTTCAGACTTTGAAAGATAAGGAGTTGTATGCCAAGTTCTCTAAGTGTGAGTTTTGGCTTGAGTCGGTGGCATTTCTAGGCCACATTGTATCTGGTGATGGAATTAAAGTAAGTACTCGAAAAATTGAGGCAGTGCAGAATTGGCCTAGACCCATATCTCCAACTGAAATTAGGAGTTTCTTGGGCTTAGCTGGCTATTATAGAATGTTTGTTGAGGGGTTCTCGTCTATTGCATCTCCTTTGACAAAGTTAACTCAGAAGACAGTGAAATTTCAATGGTCTGAAGCTTGTGAGAAAAGCTTTCAGGAATTGAAAAACAGGTTGATTTCTGCTCCAATTTTGACGTTACCAGAAGGTACTCAAGGTTTTGTGGTGTATTATGATGCAACAATTGTGGTCCTACATTGACCTTTTGAGACAGTCAATAATTATGCTCTCTAACTAATCACCATTATCACAAGAATCTAACAAATATCACATTAAATATAACTAAAAAGATGGAGACAAAAGATGATATAGAAAGGGTTGTAGGGTGATAGAAATAAAGACTGTGATTGATTACAATAAACTTGTGACCATCACATGATGTAAGTTTCAATATTTGCGTAATCAACAAAAAAACTTAAATAACATCCAAGGTTTTGCATAACATTCATAGCAAAGTAAGAATGAGTTATAAGTCCATCTTCTAAGCTTGTATCTTCATTGAAGAATGAAAAAAAGTTGAACAAAAGAGTTAAAGTTTAGTCTTTGTCATGTGATATCCAAAATCATCTACAAAAGTTGCAAAAAATAAGAAAAAAATATATTAGAAAAACTTTCAGATACTTCAATCAAGAATCCAACATCTATTTTGGAGAACCACACCTAAATAACGTTTAGTAAAAAATAGAAATAAATGGATAGAAAGATAGCTTAAGAGACGAGCTGGATGAACAACAACTTGGCAGAAAAGCGTAAGAAAGAGAAGATGGCAGCAATATTGCTATGTTGCAGCTGTGTAGGAAATTTTATGTTAAATAGATATATACACCTGACACTTACCAATAACCCTCTCTAGGCGCACGATAAACATGAATTGCATTTCCAAGGGAGAGTATCATAATGGAGAAACAATATTTGAGGTAAACTAACTCAACTAGTCAAAATTTCCCCTCCCCTCGAAAATTCCGAACAACGAAGATCAAAGTAAATTCAAGAAACCTCAGAAAACAAGATACAATGAATTAACAACTGCTAGAAGATCATACCATCAATACCCAATAATTGACAAATCTAACAAAGACGGTATCTAACTAACAATGACACTTAAAAAGAAAGGTACTCGTAATTCTGGAAAGCAAAATTCAAAGTTAATACCAATCAACAATGCCTCAATCCCAAATGAAGTTCGTATTTCAATCCTAAACTATATTGGAAGTTAATCCCTCCTTCAATATTCAAAGACTACACACATGGATACATATCAAAAAATAAAAGACGAGAAATGGTAGTGCAAGTATCGATGATCCTTGAACTTCTTCCATTTGAATGGCATTTTTTCGAGGAATTCGCAATGGATTTTGTTAAAATGGGATATTCAGGTTGCCCTGTTCTTGCATACATGATTTCTTTGTAGTATGTTGCAATAGGTGCTTCAATAACTAGAAAAATTAATGAGCTTTCACCATTAAATTTCCATAACATCTAGAGGGTTGTACTTTGTTTACCATCTCTTGTCCTCACTGTCTAATTGCTATTGCTCTAGTTCCTCACCACTTTGTAAAAGAGAGTTTGCAATTCTCGTGATGGATCCTACTGCAATATGTGGAACTGCTATAGTGTCAAGATATTCTATTACAATCTAGTTCATGGTCTTTTTGCAAAGGTGGCCTCATTCATTGAACATTTAAAGTGGAGCTCTCACCTTTTTGTTTAAGGATGTGTTGATGTGCAGTTTGTCAAATCCTCCATTCAACCAACACTTTTTCTGCACACATCATTCCCTATTCTCTATTAGGTTACATTGTTTTTTTAGAAATTCGACGTAAGAAATTCCTCCCTAATTCGATGTGAAACTGATGATATCTAATTTAATCTTGAAGAATGGTTTTTGTCTTATATTTTGGTAGTATGCTGACTTTTTTGGGAGTGGAGAATATTTAAAAATAAGGTTATGTTGCAGCAGTGCAGAAAGGATATCTTAAGAGACGAGCAGGATGAATAACAATCAGGAAGAACTATTAAAAAATTTGGCGTTAGGACATCAGTTAGTAGTTTAGTTGTATTAGGATTGCATTACTAGTTCAACAATTATTCATTATTTAGATTACTTTAGTTCAGTTAATTTAGGAGTCTTATTTTTTTCCCTGTAACTCTATTTAATACTTTGATGCCTTCATTAATAAAGATACTCTTTTCAACAAACATTCAATCTTTATATGGTATCAAGGCTCTTCACGGTCTAACGAGTACGATCAATTATATTTTCTCCTCCTCACGCTGATCAGCAAAAATGACCAATCACAATGGTAACAACAATGGCAACAATCCCAGAGTTTTTAGTGTTGATAACATGGCGAGTACCAATATTATCATTCAATTCAATCCTGCATCCCAATTACCTATCAAATTAAGCGGTGGTCACAACTTCGCCACCTGGAAAGCCTAATTTTCCATGCTTATGTATGGCTACAACCTCTTTGGCCATCTCAATGAAACCACACCGTCCCCCAGTCACACGATTACCCTCTTCATGAATATATCTCTGTCACGACCCAAGCCTAGGGCCTAGACGTGACATGGCGAATGAGGAACCCGAAGGAACCCCAAACAAGCCTCTCAAACTTGTCATCACACTTCATCGGTCGCGGCAGTACATTCAACATTAATTAACGGGAAATAGGGACTAAGGGCAAACCATTTCAAAATGACATCATAGAACAAGAGTCAAGCTCATTTACAAAATACTTGTCCAACGCATACCTCTACATACATAGATAGGACGGGGCCATGACATACTACCGGCTCCCCTCATAGTCAAAATACAATTGCAAGCTAAAGTCTCAAAACATAAGAGTAGGAAACATAACATAGCCCTCGAATCATTGAGGACTCACCAACAACTCGGATAAGCACCGTACTAGCCACGTGAATGGAGAGAAGGCTCAAGAGTAGCTCCGGTCCCTACATGGTGACATCATGTAGGCAAAATATGTGTTAGTACTTGGAATGTACTAAGTATGCGGGGTGCAACACAACAATAGACAAGGATACAATCGAAATACAAGAAATAGTTTCATAGGCATTATGAATAACAATATGAGGATGCATGATCAAAGTGAAGTCAAAACATGTTTAAGTAAATCTATACTAATAGTAGATATCATATGTGTATGCATTATCCAACCAATCTACCCCAACTTAGGATGGGGGATGCCGTTCACACCCGGACACCCTGGTGGCAAGGTATAAACCCCTCACATGGTTGATGTTGGTCACACCCCAAGCATCCTAGGTGGTGAGATATAAACCTCTCACATGGTTGATGTTGGTCACACCCCAAGCATCCTAGGTGGTGAGATATAAACCTCTCACATAGTTGATGTTGGTCACACCCCAAGCATCGTAGGTGGTGAGATATAAACCTCTCACATGGTTGATGTTGGTCACACCCCAAGCATCCTAGGTGGTGAGATATAAACCTCTCACATGGTTGTCCGGTTCTTTTCCCCCGGACCGGGCATGGTCATGCAACACTTTATATAGGAAATTCCCATTAGGCTCTAATGCAATCTCACGTATGGAATGAACATATACACAAGTTTAGTTTGTCATCAACACATCTCTGGATTTCCATACATCTCATAACTCAAGCTTTAAAGCATCGATTCATCAATTCTTCATAGTTGGACATTTTGTCAAACACCTTGAAGGCATGTAATGGAATCAAAGAGCATGGGAAATAGGGTAGTAATTATGCAGCCAAACCAGTGAACAACCTACAACAACACCTTTTTAACACCCACAATACCACATGAAAATCTCCACATCCATTCCAAATTTAGGTTCAAGTTCTAGAGTCACAACATGCTCAAAACAATCACTTTTCATGTTTCAAATTCAATGTGCAGGAAATTATTACAAAGAACAAGACTAATTTATGAATCTTAACTTAAACCATGAATTAGTGAGTAGAATAAAGTCTAGGCACTATGGGTGGAAGGACCCATGAGTTCAACACCACATACCTTGAATTTTTATGAAGGTCTTGAGAGTGTCTTCAATGGAAGCTTGGAACTTGGCGCAAGAGTCTCTTCAATCTTGAGGAAGGTTTTGGATTAGGGTTCTTGAGAGAACTTGAGAGAAAATGTGTCTAAGTATGGGAGAGGTGTTTGGGGAAATGTTTTAGAGATGGGAATTGAACTAATGGTATATAGGAAATAACATATGCCCTTTGGAAAAATGGTCCAACACTTAGAAAAAAAATGAGGCGGGTGAACAGTAAAAACGCTCACTGGAAATTGCCTTTCCTGCCGGACAGATTTTACGAAAATGAGCATAACTTCTTCGTCCGAACTCCGAATGAGGTGAAACGAAGTGCGTTAGGTATCTAACTCAAAGGGCTTTCCATGGATATGTTATTGGCCACCCAATAATTTGTGTGCTAGCAGATATGACCCTCCAAAGTAGACTCTCGAAAAAGGCTTCACTTGGAAATTTCGGATTTTGATACGGTTGCTCTAAAATTTGGGTTAGACCCATTTCCCACTCAATTCGACCCCCTAAACAAGAATATGAAGTCAGATTTTCGAAAAACGAAACAGATTTTTTTATATATAGCTAAACAAGTTTCCGGTAACTTCCGAAGCACATTTTTAAGAACTTTTTGGGTCATTTCAATCTCCTAATCCTGCCTTCTTAACTTGGTTTCGTCAGGACCAACTAATCCAGAATGCCCGCATGGTTTCTGTCGAACCCACTATTGCCTCTACTGTTGCTACCGCTGAGTTGGCTAAATGAGCTTGGGATGCTTTGCATACCACTTATGCCAACAAATCTCAAACCCGAGTCTTTAGTTTGCGTGATTAGCTTGCCCATGTCACCAAGGACTCTCACTCCATTACTGAATATCTTCACACTATTAGGCCTTTGTCGGATGAGTTAACCACTGCTAGTGCTCCTGTTTCCAATCCTGAACTCATCGTCAAAATACTCAGTGGTCTAGGTCCTGAATTTTGTGAGATATATGTTGCCATTCGTGCACGCGATACGGCTATCTCCTATGAGGAACTATTTGAAGAGATACTGGATTGTGAACTCTTCTTTCGCCACGTGGATACTAAGAAACTACCTAGTACTATCACTGAAACAATTGCTACTCCCACCAAATTCAACTCCAATAATCGCAACATTCGTAGTCAAACCAACAACTCTCAACAATGGAGGCAAAATTTGCGTCCCAGTACTCCACCACAATAGTAGTCCAACTCCAATCCGAATGGTGTTACTCGATGTCAACTATGCAATAGAATTGGCCATACCACCAATGTTTTCCGCTCGAAGTCTCATAATCACATTAAAGCGAAAGGCAACTATGCCGTTGGGTTTACAGCGGACACCACCCCCTAGATAGTTGACTCAGGAGCCACCCATCATATCACAACAGAGCCGCACAACCTACAACCATACCGCGGTAACGAGGATGTCTCCATGGGTGATGCTAACAAAATTCTTATCTCTCACACTGGTTCTACTAATTAAATTAAATGCATCGAATAATGTTTTTATGCTAACCCACACTCTGTGTGCCCCTTCCATTAAACACAAGCTTATCTGTGTTTCTAAATTATGTCAAGGCATTCTTAAGTCTATTGATTTTTATCCCTTTAACTTTGTTGTGAAGGATCTGAAAACGCGGAAGCCACTGGTGCACGGTCGGACCAACAATGGACTGTATGAGTGGCCTGTCTCACATCCCCAAGCTCACATTATCTCCACATCCAGTCCTCTCACTACTTGGCACCAACGTCTTGGACATCCTCACTCTAGAGTTCTTAGGTTTATTTTCAGTAAATTCTCACTACCATTTCATGAGCGAGACAAAAATTTTCATGGTAATTCTTGTTTATCTAATAAAGCTCATCAGAATCCTTTAATCCAATTATCACTATGTAGCTCTAAACCACAACTACAAGAAAAACAACCTCTAAGGAAGGGAAATTTGGTCCCAGAAAGTCCAAATCCGGTTCCAAATAGTTTATTGAGACGAGAAAAGGTTGGTCGTCACCTGTCCTTAAATACTTCTTCGAGAAAAGTCAACTAGGACGGGGTCCTTTTGCTAGTCGTGAACTGTCTTTAAAGACGGCAACAAAGCTAGTCACTAGAATACCTTTAGAGACTACTTATCTCGTCCCAAATAGGTGATTTTGTTCTTTGAAAATTAGTCATTTTCTGGTCATTAAATCCCTTTAGCGACTAGCAACTAACTCGTCCAAGAATACTCTTTTGGGACAAGCAACTAACCCATCCTAGATTACGTTTTTTTATGAGCAAATACATCGTCCTAGATTGTTTTTCGCGACAAGAGTGTAATGCCCCATACGAAACTAGTAAGGCCTAGCTAAGGCTTGACTGAATCTAGTAGGTTGACCTAGAGCCTCACATGTTAGTTTATGGTTGGAAACATGTTTAAATGATTAAAAATGGCTATTGAAGTTAG
Organism: Solanum verrucosum; assembly: GCF_900185275.1. NCBI lineage: Eukaryota > Viridiplantae > Streptophyta > Magnoliopsida > Solanales > Solanaceae > Solanum > Solanum verrucosum. Next base: position 558,306 of record NW_026020391.1, read on the forward strand.
TTTGGTGACTATAGAGATCAAACGTCAAGAAACGATCATGACGTCCGGAAACTAGTCTTTGGTGCTAGTGCCTTCTCGTGGTGTTTGGTGTGTTGTTTGAGGTCTAAAACCCATAAGAGTGACTTTTATTCATAGATGGACATGTTTAGGGTCCAAACGACCGGGTACGACCCCCCAAGGACCACCCAAGGGGTCCTTGAGGAGGACCCAACCTTTGGCCAAAAGTTGTCAAAAAACAGCTTGACCTACGAAGGGCAGTGACGGGCCGTCACTTGACCTACGCCTCGTAGGTAGGTTTCGTGGGTTGAGACTTAGTCTCCCCACCAAGAACTCCCCAATCCCCCTCTTTGAACCAAATGACGAGAGCAAAGCACAGGCTATAACTCCACTTACGGTCCGTAGGTGGGTGGCCGTAGGTGCTGCCAATTTCCAGCCTTCTAGTCTTAAGTTAGTGATTAGGGATTAAGTTAGTTAATTGACTAAGGGCTTAAGGGGTTGTTTAGCTAGTTGATTACTAGCATTTATAAGCTAGCAAGACCTTAAGCTAAGTCATAAAATCATTTAGAACCAAGACCGTCAAACAGTCCCCTAAAAAGAGTTTTTAGTTTTAAGTTAGGAGTGAGGGTCAACTTTAGATGGTCATATCTCATAGCTGAAAGGGAGTTAGGTGGACAATTACCTATCCAATGAAAGGTCTAGGAGTCCTCTTTCGAACGCCTCCGAGTTTGCCCTATTCTGATCTTGGAGTAAAACGTTATTGCCGAAATAGTGAAGCACTGTCAGAACTACGAAGGCCAAACGACGGTTCGTGACTCCACCTACGGTTCGTAGGTGGAGGGCGTAGATGCTGCCTGTTTTATGAAGTTTTTAGTTAAGTTGGGGGTTAATGTTTTAATTAGTTATTAAGTAGGGGTTAAGGGAGGTCGGTGAGGTGGTTAATTAATGGACTATATAAGCTTATAGGACCCTAAACTAATCCATTAATTCACCACAAGTCAAGACCCCAAAACATGACCCAATTCTTTTCCCTCCCAAAATTCTCTCTCTCAATACTCTTTCAACTCAAAGACTCCGTTGAAGAACTTGAAAGGATCTTAGCAAGGGCTTGTAGATGGGAGGTTTCACACTAAATTCATAGGGTTTAACTAAGGTATGGTTGCTCCTCATTCTTCGGATCCCTTTCCCCAAGAGGTCCTTCCAAAGATTGTTTTCAAAGTCCCCCAAATTGTAGATTTCAATCCAAATTCGTGGGTCTCTTTCTAAAGTCGATTCCATTGATCTATAATGGTTATTTATGATTATATATGAATGTTTGTGGATGAATTCATGTAACACTAATGGTTTTTGAACAATTCCCCCCAAGACCCATGATTTCCCTTTTCTTTCTCAATTCTAAACCCTAGCTTGTGCTGAATGATGATTGAAGGATGAAAATCTAGTATGTTATTATGAAACTCATTATTGTATTATGAGGTTATCCTATATGATGTATGAATATCAAGAAAATAGGGTTGAATCTTGAAGGAAGCCTTGATGGCTATGAATGAAGGTTTTCAATTGGTAAGTAGCCTTCTATTGAATTGTTGATCCACTTGTGGGTGAGATGTTTACTTATTATATATCCTTGACCCTTAACTATGTGCCTACATAGGACTCGAGCTTAGTGGATCCACCTAAATAGCTATGTACGAATGGTTACACCTAAGGCAAGTGTTAACCCTCTCTTTTCGGTGTGGGAGTAGAACACCGGATTCCATGTAGCTCTCATAGTGTATGTCGGTTATTGCAATATTTCCCTAATATAAATGTAAATGAAAGTATGAAAGGTGTGAACTCTTACTAGGACTTTCTTAAGGGTTTCTACATAGTGTAAGGGAGGGTATGGGACCTCTCTTGCACATTGCACTTGTGGGATCCTAAGGGATGGTTGTAGTAGTGTTCTCTTATGATTATGATGATTATCACTTATGTATATTGAAGCTATGTTATGTATGATCATTATGAAGATGGTTTACCTATGATATGGACTATTTGAATTATGACTAAGATGTATGATATGAACATGTTGTATGAACTATGACTTAATGGTGTTGTTCTATCTTATTATGAAGATTATGAATAATGCATGCTTTAATTGTATTATGTTAATGATTGACTTTTGTTGATATGAACTAATGTTTGTGAAAGTCACCTTACTATGTATATGATAAGACTAATGTATGATAAGTATGAGTATGGTGATCCAAAGGTAATATTTAGTGTAGGTAGGACTATGGACCCTACCTATGCATTGCACAAGTAGAACCTAGGGTTACTTATGTTGTTATTATATTATGACGTAATGGTCTTAATGATTGAATATGCATGAGTAGAATGTCTTGTAATGAGTAATATTGTATTAAGATTATGTTTAGAGACTATGCTTATGTTGATTCTCCAACTCCTTCAAGATGATGTTCAAAATGTGCATAAAGCATGGTTTCAACTAGATGTCCCCTTTTAAGCATGTTTTAATGGATTTTATGCATGGCTTCCATACTTAGTACGTGTGTTGTACTAACCCATATTTCATCTACATTTTTACAAAGTGTAGGGTTTGGTGATGTGATGTCTTATGCTTGGAAGTTAGGTTTCTAAGGAGCTTGGGAATGAAGACTTGGGGAGTCCTCATAGTTTCGAGGGTGAACCTACCTCATACTCTTATGTCATTATGTCTTTAGTCTCGTGTAATGGTCGTGTCCCTAGTAATTATTATGTTAGGGCGTGTCCTTAAGTTGTTATGAAAGAGTTGTTATTCTAAATGTTATAGATGATTTGACACATAGTGTCACATACTCTCTCTTATTTTATGAAGACTTCGATTGTAAAGAAAAGTTTTAAATTTTCCGCTATTTTCATATGCTTTAATGTTCATGATATGCTAAGGGCTTGTATAAGACCTCCGAGAGGTCGAGTACGCCGTGTTACGATTAGGGGGTGCTCTCAGGTCGTTACAAACTTGGTATCAGAGCATAAGGTTATGGAATGGTCTTAGGATATCTCAAACCGCGTCTAGTAGAGTCTTGTTCATCGGTGTGAGTCGCGACACATCTATGAGCGAGAGGCTATAGTATGTGAGGAAACTTCGCTTCTTCATTCTCTAAGTCGTGCCATAGATCTATAAGCTCTCTCTCTTATTCCTTGCCTTATGGTGTTTAGAGTTGGACCACTTGAAGGGCTCTTGCTAGAAGGAGTGAGTGGTTGTAATGCCAATTATGGCTATGTGACTTGTGAACTTTAATGGAATAGATTGTGAAGTTGTATTTTGTGTGATTAATGCTTCATAATTGCCTTTGTGTTGGTTAGAAGAACTTATGTAGGCTTACTTCCAAGGGGGGATATAGTGTGCCTACCTAGCAAGGTAATTGTGAGGTTCTGTTTAGTTGATGATGGAGCCCTAATATTCAAATTGTTAGTTCTTAAAGGAACCTATCCGAGAGTGGAAATGGGGAAAAGAAATTATATGCCCTAGGTTGGGATTATGTTGTGTTTTAAAGTTGACTTTGAGGGTTCCATGTACCACCTAGTTAAGGTGAAGAATAAGAAGTGTAAGTGTTGACCAACTTCAAAGGGTTAGTTGTTGTACTTTAAGATTGATCATAGTATGGTCACTTAAGTAGAGTGCTTTGATAATACCTAGGCATAGTTGGTTGGTAGACCCCACCAAAAGTGATGATAAGGGTTGACATGGTCTAGAGTTGTCTTGATCCAACTTTAGTGAAAAAGAGAAAGGTTTATTGGTCAAAACTCTTCTAAGTCCCTCTAAGGTTTAACCAAGAAAGGATGTCTACCCCTAAGTCTCAAAGAGTGACTGGTAGTGGATCTTAAGGGTTCCGGTATGTGTTATATGCTTTATTGATTTCCGGAATTCCATGGGCCAAAGATAAAGGGAGATCCTCTAGAGTTTATAAAGAAGCTATCCATGGTGATGAAAATTGTAGGGCTAATTCCGATAATACTTGTCTTTTAAGACTTGATAACTAGGATATGTTGAACTTTTGAGTTGTTTTTAGTATTCATGGGTTTAGTTATGGCCATATATGGTTATTGGTATAACCCAACTTAGTCCTTATGAGTTTTATGATGTGTTGGATTTTGACGAATAGTGATGCTTAAGTGGTACTTAGAGATGTTGAGTGATTAAGCTCCTTTAAAAGAGGGTAGGAGTGAGATCCTCATTGGTTTAAGAATCATGTTGTGTAATGAGATAGTTTAGGCTTACCCCAAGGAGGGATAATGTGCTTAGATGGTAAGGTCATTGAGGGTCCTTGATGTTTATGAGATAGGTTTGCTTGAATTCTCACCTTATGTGGTTTAGTGAATTTGAGCAACCTAGACCCGGAATGGTAGATTCATACGAGACCTTGAGTGATATCCTAGTGAAGGCCTTAGAAAAGGATGCTTCTAGGGCTGGGCCTTTAACATCCTCAAGTTCTGTAACTTTAGGAGATCCAACACTGCATCGCGGAACCACTCGGTGACACACCGACTGCTCCTTTCTCTCGCCAAGTTGATTTTCTCCTTCAGGGCTTGGCACACTAGAACTTTAGGTAGTCAAAAGGCCATTAGGCAACTTGCCAAAGGGACTCGGTGATCACCAAACCTTCATTTCTTCATCCTTTCAGCTCACTTCATTCCTTTTTGCAAATTAGTGTCCACGCTTTGTCCCTCATTCTAAATACCTGGAAATCAAGGAATTTACATCAGTTATTGGCACAAAATAAGTATTTGAGGACACTAAATATATCCAAATAAAGCCCTAAATGAGTCCAAATCATGGACTCATCAACTCCCCCAACTTAGACTTTTGTTTGTCCTCAAGTAAAACTCAAGTTCAGCAGTTCAAAAAGGATGTCTAAAACGGTGCCACACAATACTCAATCATGAATGCATACAAATAGACTCAACCTACTCATGCAAAGATCAATTGTGTACTCAAAGATTCAAGTTGTGACTCACCATTATCAAAGATTCTCAAGTTCACAATACTTGCTTCAAATGAAAGTTCAAGCTTAACAAATGTACTCACAGGCCCTTACAGAAAGAATAATTCCATATTCACACACAATGGTTGAACAATTTATAGCTCTGGAATCATAAACAACTCTCACTAGCAGTGACTCTCGCCGTCAAATCATCAATAGAAGTCTTGAGGGGGTCAGTGCAATTAGGATTGCACTCTCAATCATCCACGAGATATATGCCTATAGTCGGGTCACTCTCACATCAGTCAAATGGGCCAGGTGCCCCATCTTCAGGATCATCGCCTGAGTAATCTTGGCGGGTTAAGAAGAGGTAGAAGCACCAGGATCCTGGGATGAAGAAGTAGGAGCAATGTACCTGAAGGCCCGGAGGCCGGAGTAGGCAAAGATGCCTCTGCAGGTATAAAATCAATGTCCGCCTCCAAAGATGTATCCACTGGAGATGCTCTCCTCTTGTCAGCCTCCTCCCGAGTGTACCAGCCTCAATATTTCGAATGTCAGTGGAGAATAAAGGGCTAACCTTAATATCTCTAGTCACATCCCGGGGAACTCCAGCAGACCGGCATAACTCTGTGATCAAGACCGGGAATGGTTGGGAAGCCTGGCTCTGCTTGGCCATCATGGCCATGTCCTGCTCTACAATAAGTCCCATGTCAATACTCTTCCTTGACATGATCATCCCAAGGCAGGCCACCTTAGGGTGGCGGAGGATGGACTCGTTCTGAGATGGCATGATGTTGCTGCTGATAAAGCCAAACCTGAAACAAGCAGCAATACTCAGATCATTCTTCTCAATACGGACCCCAGCCTCGATCCAACTCAGGGTGGTATTAGAAATCAACGGTGCTATCCAACCCTTCTAATCATCCAAGGAATGAGTAATAGGTAGTCCCTTATATGCCAGTGCAACACATAGAGCTCTGTCAAGTACAATATTTATATGGTCGCCACTACACCCGACCTCCTTTCCCCGTACCATGACCGACTTCACCGGTCTGAAGGCACTAGCCTTCTTCTTCCCCTTGGGCACCAGCTCTCCGAACGCAGTCTCAAAATACCGAACCCATGAAGGAATGTATGGGCCTCGGGGCCTGGTGAACTGCTTAAATCGGTGGAAATTGAGGGGTTCCCTCACCCCGGAGTATCTGCCTTCAAGGCCCTCTATAGATAGTAGCTTCTCCTCAAGAATCTTTTGCAACCCATCCATTTTCAACCTGGTAAGTATCCATGGAAGAGGACCTACTGGTGGTACTGGAGCCACAGTAGGTGCCAGAGCTGGCACAGTCTTTGTTGGAGTGGAGGCTGTCGGGGCAATATCTAGGTCAGGACGAGACCTAGCACGGATCTCAACCCGCTGGAACTGTAATGGCTAATCGTCATCTGGCTTCGAGAATGTAGCTTTGAAGCCCTCGCTGTCGTAGTTATGCTCTGGAATCTCAGATACATGCCTTTTTCCTTTGCCATTGCCCTCTTTTGGAGGCTCTGTCCTTCCCTTCTTAGGAAGATTTCTCCACTTCATTGATCACAATATCCCGTACTCTTTTACGGGGTGGAATATCAAGGTTAGTCCTAGCCATATCTGCAAAAACATCAAAAAGAGTTAGAAATGGATCACATAAACTTGCAGAAAATAGTTGCAGATAGACACACTGATTGGTTCGGCAAGTCACCGAATCACTTTGGCGAGCCAGATCGGGATCGCTGAAGAGATTGACTCAAAAATTTCTAGAAAAATTGGCATATCGGCGATAGAAAGGGCCTTTCGGCGAATCGCCGATAGTATTCAGTGAGAAAGGACCACCCCGTCAAAAGTTACTTTTAGGGATAAGGGTGCAGAAAAAGGTGATCAAGGAAGACATTCGGCGAGTCGCCGAGTGCACTCGGCGAACTCAGGCTTCTCGCCAAAAGTTACAGAACCTAACTCAAGATTAAGCATGAAATTAGAGGTGATAAGGGGGACTTCGGCAAACCGCCGAGTGGTTCGACGAGCTTGACCCAGGTCGCCAAACGGCCCAACATGCCTACTTTCAACCCCAACTTCCAACTTCAACCCCGCATCCCCCGAAAACAAAATCAAAATATGCACTATTTCAATAAAACTAAGACCCATAGTACCCATGCCCCAGGGATACTCACACTTTTCCCAGTTTGGCCAAATTTGGCCATTTGACAACTTTTGCCCTTAAGAATGACGTCAACCGCTCTATCATTGAGTAAATTACGTCATTTGGCACAAATGCGGGTTACTTAGACTTCACTCGACTAGACCCAAGAATTTTAATCACTTTTAAGCATGAAAAATTCGAGAATTCAAAGCCAAGATAATCAAATTAAAATAGGCACACAAGCATACAATTACGATCAGAGAGACCTAACACACATCAGTCAGATAAAAATCATTGAAAAATAAGTTAAAATTGCTAAATATAAATTCAGGATTTGGAAAACCAACTTTTAATACGAATAAACAATTTGCAAAGCTAGGCGGCAAAGTAATCCAACTCCGAACACAAACTTGACGACTAAAATACGATAACAACACAAAACTACGGAAAATATTATGCGGGTGTGAGTTTGGGAACTTCAAAAGTGAGGGAAATGAAAAGTTTGAAAGTTTAAATCTTCGGCCTTTAAAAACTATCCAATTCTCGTCCATTCGTCGACAAAAGTTTTGCTCACCGACCTACTCGGTGATATGCCGAGTGGGCACTTACCTCGCCGAGTTTTAGAGGACCTTCAGTTAATGTGGGGGTCCAAATGGTGAATAAAATCATGATCACCGATTCACCAATTTGTTCTTGGGCTCGCCGAGTTTTACATACTCCCATTTCAAATTGTCTTGAGTCCAACGTAGGTCCAAGTTGGGGTCGATGACCACTTCGGCGAGTCGCTGACTTGACTTTTATCTCGCTAATTTTCCCTTTTCAAACACATTCCACACTTTAACCTGCAAAATCAACACACCATTATTTCAAAGTCAAAAAGAAAGAAAATAAAAGTTGGGTTAACTCCCAAGAAGCAACCTTAGTTATCGTCGTGGCATGATGCAAGTCCCCACTTAAGTTCCATTTGTGAGGTTTGCCTCATTTTCATAAGGCAACCCCTCTTGTGGCTCTGGGTAGAGACAAGACAACACTTGGTCCATTTGGGACTCTAATAGCTAAATGTAAATGGAATGAGAGGTTGTCTTCCTATTTAGCATCAAGACATTCTCTCTTATCTCCTTCAATACTCTGGCGTGCTTTTTAACTTTGTGTAGAATGAGTGAGAGGACCTCTTCAATTTACCCACCCTCTTGCTTCTTCGTCCTTCGACACTCGTGAGGGGGGATGTACATGTCCTTCTTGTTGGACACTACCTCCAATTCCATAACTTTCTTGGCCAAGTCATCCAGCTAAGTCAACAATGAGGCTAATTCTTGGTCTTTTTGTGTCTCCTTGTTGGTCTTGGCCATATGATCAAGGAGTTGGGCTGCTATTCCATAAGGTAGTCAGATGAGACAACTTGGAGAAATTTTATCAGCCACTATTCTATTTTCGGGGCCAAGATCCCTGTAGAAGCATTCCAGAAGCATCTTATATGGAATTCCATGAGTTAGGCATTGCTGCAATAGGGCCTTGAATCTCAGCCACAACTCATGGACTGACTCACCCTCCAATTGTCTGAAACTTAGGATGGTATCCCTAAGAATCATCATCCTCAAAGGAGAGAGGTCTATTTGGTCACCGTTTCTACAAGACATGCTCTTTTCTTCTGTTCTAACTAAGAAACATGAAAACCACAACTAAAAGTGAGTAGATTCAACTATAACTAACAAGAACACAATTCAACTTAACTAAAGAATATTAACCAACAACACTCCCCGGCAGTGACGCCATTTTGATTAATGTTTCAAGTACACTTCATCGAGTTCTAAGTGTCAACGATTGCTAGTCAGTATAATAACCCAACTAAATGAGTTGGGGTCGAATCCCAGAGGGAGTGGTACGTGTTTAAGATTCAATAGGAAAGTAAGAATATGCTCAACTCAATCATAGGAATAGACATTATCGAATAGAAATATAATTCAAATCAGGGGCTAACACGAATGTCAAATAATAGGGGGGTTTTGGTCACAAATTATCAACTACAACAGTAGGAAATAATACGAAATAACAAATATTGAGACATTAGTAGACTAGCACAAAAGGGAGCGCATAACATACCGACATTAGGCTATAGAAATGTGTGGTGTATGTGTGCATATGAACTATAGGGTAGTGTGTTAGCAAATGAACTACAAGGCATGTAGCAAATAGACTAGACGAGCAGATGATGCATGAGTACTAAATTTACAAAATATATGACATCTAGACATATGAGAAAATGAACTACGGAGCACAAATCACATTGACCAAGTGTGTTATATAGCATGGATAGGTGGACTCACATATCAATAAGTAAACATATAAAATATGAGCAAGTGAGCACATGACACATGGCCAGAAAAGCTATAAAGGCATGTAATGTTTAAGCAAGTAGGCTATGCGTCATGTAATATATATTTAAATGGTTTATGATGCATATGACATGTAAACAATTGATATGTGAATCATGTAACATGAGCATTAATTTTTCCCATAGCATATGATCAATTAGCCTGCAGTATCCACACAATATGCACAAGTGACATGTGGAAAGTAACCAGTGCAATAAATAACATGTAGAGAAAAGGTACTACAAAAACATATAGCAATAAACAAGGGTGCTCCAAAGTAGATAACACTTACATGCAACCATTCTATGACATTAGCTAACATATGAGAAAGTAATCCACATAGGGTAAATGACATACAAATAGATAAGTTATAGGATATGAAGCATGTATAATTAATAACAAACCATCTTTGGAAACTACGGGATATCCTATAGAACAACTCTACCATATTACGGGAAAACCCACTGTCTTAAGCATTAAGTCACGGGTGGGATAGTTTTGCTCATATTTCTTATTCACCTCAAAGCACATAAAATTTATTTCCCCATCTATTCTCTTCAATCCCGTAAGAATTCTTATAGGTCTTCTGCTATTGGAACTTTTCTTGCTTCTAGCTCAATACCACTACTACAGTTAAGATTGAAAAAAAAAATCCTCAGTAGTTCATCTTCTGGAGAAGGATACCAAAGTCAACTTTACCTTCATTACAAGCTTAAGTGTTACATCACACTCAATATCTGGTGCTTTTTGATGGTTAAATTAGAAAATAAACAGTGAAACTTAAAGGCACCATAAAACATGAACTCTAATAACATGTATATGCCAGGTACCTATAAAGTTATCTTATGATTCTTAACGTCTTACAAGTAGCCGCTTGTGGCTTAACTAGATAGGTCTGGCCATACTAATAGATTTCCTCTTTTTTTTTATGACAAGTGAGGGTGCTCGGACTCTTTTCCCATGCAAGATAGCAAATAAGAATAGCTAGCATATGATCAATTTTTCCTCTCCCTTAATTGGACTATGATTAATGAATTACCGCTGGAATATATTAAGTGAATCATGTAGTAGCTCTATTCAATTTTATGGAAGTCTATACATGTGTATACTGCTCTACTTCTCTTTTGTACTAATGATGTAGATGAATTAGGTCCATGTATCTTCTATCTAGGTGACCTTTCTATTCCCCTATTTTTTTTATTGTTGTTATCAAAACCAAATATCAAGACTGGAATCAATACTAAAGTGACTGTTTTGTCTAAAAAGGTTCACAAAGTTGTTCTCGGGTGCACCTTTATAACTCGTTAGGATTGAAGAGTTAATACCTTATTCTATCCTCATACACTTAGCAACCACTCCTTCATCACCACCTAACTCACTCCTCTATAGCATCCTCATATCACCCCTACTCCTATGTTTAGGGGATTTGACATGTCCCATCTCTTTCTAACTAGAAGCTCTACGTACATATTTGGCCTGTGTCATTCAAGCTTCATTCTCACATTCTTTCTATCTAATACGTACCTTCTAATCAAAACTAGTTGCTTCATGTACTCTAATAGCACTATGTACAACCTAACTACTCACAACTCTTAGGTCTAACCCATCAATTTTTCTTTTGTTAACCGTACCCATTAGTCATATATTAATCCTCTATAGCCAAAACATAGATCATAGTAGGAACCACCATACATATATCATTTGCAGCAATTAGCACACTTATCCCTAAAATTTATAACCATGAAAAGAATATAAATATTGTTAGTACTTATTTGGGATGGTTGGCACATATCCTATAAAAAGCTAACTATTAACATATTTGGGATGATATATGGAGATAATTTGGGCTTTCTCACCCAATTAGGTACCTCTCTAGTAGTTAAGTAACATGAGTACCTGGGGAGACCGGAGAGCTGTTGGCGGGGCAGAAGCACTCTTAACTTGGGGGAATGTTTTCTATTCGGCCTTCGATTCGATGATGCCTATCTCATTGTGGTAGAATAGTACTCCACCATCTGATCTGAGTCTCGGTCGGTGACATCGGCTTATTGCTTTGCCTTCTTCCAACTAAAAGAAACTAGTTCAAGAGCATCAATATTGAGTACATGTGTAACACTGAAAATTCTATGTATATCACAAACTAAGAACGAGTGTCCTCTATACGAAAAAATCCTATATATATGGAGGAAATATAGAACTCAAGAGTTTGTTAAATCCTCCTAAGAAGATGTGCTTGGAAATGCTACAACTCATATATGTTACTAGTTAACCCATCATTTCTTTAAGCATATGGATAACCATACTACATTTATTTAATTGAAACAAGGTGATACAAATGGTACAAAAGTAACTTTAGATGCAAATAACATAAAAACATTTACATACCTTGTGGAGTGTGCGTCCGAATAAAATGAGTACAATCTACTCTAAATTTTCATAACTTAAGATCATTTCCTGTAGGTAGCATGTAGACATTTTAACTATTGTTAACCCTTAACCATAGTAAGCATAACATGATCAGGTACAAATGAAAATTTCAAGTTAAAATTGACTTCTTAACTTCACTTTATTGCACGATCTGGATTATGAAGGAAAGTAACATTTCCTAATTGTCCAAGAAGCCCCCAAATTATAAATGTGGCGCGCAACACATTCATACGTAAGGATCTACTAGACACGACTTTGTGGACTCCCTAGGACGAACTGCTCTGATCCCACTTTGTCGCACCCCAACCCTAGGTTAGGCCGACAAGTATTATATGAGCACATGTTTTACAAGTGACCTATGATGAGAAAGTGAACTAATATGCAGATAGATTTACTAAAGAAAAGCTACATATAAAACATGTCGACTAGCTGAACCGATACATGTGACAAGTAAACCTATGAATACAGATGATAGCTTTAAAATATCTACAAAGCCTTTACTGGAATCCATGATGGTACAACTATCAAAGTACGCATAGTAAAGACTCGGCAAAGCCCCGAATCAACCTGGAGCTCACCAACAACCGTTGAGTATCACGTCTTTTATTGGGGAGAGATCTACTAGTTGAGTACATATACCTACAACATGAAATGCAACGTCCTCAATAAGGGCCGTCATTACGAAATAACGTACTTAATATGTAAGGCATAATACAACCATATGTAAAATGAGAGATTAAGTGAAACCAAATACAAATATATAAGGATTAGAGACCACCTTTGCTTATACTTATGGAATCGTGTATATTACACACTTTTCTTTACTTTTCTGTGTGTTATAATCTTTATAAAGCATATGATACAAATGTCCAGCTGATCAGTGGTAGATGAGGATAACCTATGCTAGGAATTTTAACCCCTAGGATGCGGTCCTCATAAATATACAAATCGGGATAGAACCATGTTAGGCTTTTAGCCCCTGCGCTGCCACTAATAATAATATAGATTCAGATCGGCCCAAGCTAGGTATTACAACCCCTGAGATGCCACCCTTAAGTACTAGATTTAGGATCGGCCCATACTAGGTATTTTAACCCGTATGCTGCCACCCATAATTATATAGATTCATTTTACCTTGTCTCTTTAATCCTTCAGATTGTTCTTTTTATGTTCACAACTCTTTTCAGATTATTGTTTTGGTGGTCATAGCGTTATTCAACTTTGTGACAGTAAAATATAGTAGGAGACATATGAATATGGACTTAAGATAATAACAATGACATGGGAATCAATTGTGATACAGACGTAATACTCAGGAGCTTATATGTCTTAGTAAACATTTTTGACATCTCAAATTGAAGAACAAATCAAATATTTAACATTCATCAAAGAGATAGGACCTCTATATGATTGCCAAATACTTAATAATTAATGTCAAATACAAGGTCATGGAACCACGGAAGCATGTGGGCAGATTAAACTTAGGGATAGATAAATATTTTAAGTAAGTACATATAAAATGTACAATAGAGAAAGTAGGGATCTTGTGAGGTAACATTATAGTCTAACACAATGGGACTGATAACCAATAAAGGAAACATATAAACATGTGAAAATATGACTTATATGATGGAGCAGACCATTGAAGCAAGTTGGCAAGATATGGGCAAATTGTAAATCAAACATATAAACATATGTACAATGTGTAATCTAGGTTCATTTTGATTTATATAAGAGGAAAATGTGTCAAGGGTTTGCACTTTGATGATGAAAAAGGTTTAAGCCTTGCATGCTAATACTTGGTAGAGTAAGCACGTACATCTAGTAATAAACTCATATTAGAGTACCCACTTTAACGCTCTAGGGAGTGGGAAGAGATAATTAGCTATATTTGTGATCTTATACTGCCACTATGGACCAGTCAATACCAAGGGTACTTAGAAAGCTTACTTTGAAATACAAGTGTTGGATTCATGCCAAAGAAATAGGAAATCGAATAGCCTTACATACCTTGTTGCACAACTTTGGAAATTACAACGAGTTAGCCGTCTTCGTTTCAAATTATTTATCTACAATGGAGTAAATAATAAAACAAGCTTTGGTAGCTGATCAACAAGTTTGGGCTACTTGACAGACCAAAATAGTAATTGGCAGTAAATCTATAATTGATCCCATCATGGGTGTTCTACCCACCCTTTCTCCTCGAATTTTTTTCATATAGTATACAGCCTTCTTATAAGGTTCTCTGAAACTCCTCGGTTTTCATAACGTTTGGAAAATAGTATACAAAGGGATGGCATAAAGTAAGCTCATGCAACAATCAATTAAGTGGTGTATCACTACACTTTCAATGTTCTATCCACTAACCAGTTCCCATGATTGCTCTGCACATATCCAGCCACACCCCCTTATTTTACGATACACAAAACAGTTCCCATGCATCACAATGTGGAAGTAGCAATATGAACTTACGGCTTCCCATCAACATCTTATTAGTTCCCACTAACATTACCTTTAAGATGCTTAAAACGAGCTCACAATCAAAATTTCATGGGACTCCACTCCATGGTTGTCCAAACAAGCACATCCTTCCTCAACATTTACCAATCTCACACCACATAGAGGCAACACTCCTAAGTTCATTAACACATACAAACTTTCACAAACAATGCAATAAGAAGATAAGGATGAAAATCTCCATAGCTTACCTTGCTAGACAGAAACCTCACTTGCTAAGACTTAGATTCTTCTAGGTTTAGGTTGTCCTCTCCCTCTTACCTTGATGTTAAATCAGATTATTCAATTGAATTGCTTAAGATAAGAGATGTCCTACCAACTCGTACTTTAAAAAAAAAGGGTTTGCTTCAGATTTTAATGGTGTTGTTGTAGACCAGAACTCTTGGATCTTTTATGGCTTTCCTTGGGAGTAATTTTCTAGAGAATAAGTGATGAGGGAGATGTGATAAGCTTGAGTCCTTTTGAGGTCCCTTCTAAATGTTTTCACTTAGTAAATTAGAGAAATAATATGGTTCTTTACTTTAAGCAAGTAGGTGCATCACTTCCTCATTTTCTGCCACAAGTTTTTAAGTAGGTCCATCACCTCATTTTCCTTTTCACTTAAAATGTGGTCCACTTATTCTAAATAGGTGCATCACCTACTTTTCCTTTTCACTTAAATTGAAGTCCACTTAATCTAAGTAGGTGCATCACCTACTTGTGACCAACTAGCATAGCGTAGTCAAGCTAGAACCTCACTTATTTTATACTATTTTCCCAATGTTAGTTTCTTTACAAGATAGTAACACTAATACACACTTGGCCACTTTGACTTTTTCATCAAATACCACTTTTACTATCTCGAATTGATTTTTTTTTAGTTCACTTAGTCGCATAGGAAACTGAGTCTATAACTATAGCACAAGGAAATATATAAATGTCATATAAATAAAACTAGTACACATAGAATACAGGGTGTTACACTTCGAGAGTTTATTATTTAACCACTAACCTTGGAGTAACTGAAGCACTACTTATAGAGAATTTCTATGCTTTTTCTCTTAATGAGAATGTACCAGAATATCATTAACTAATAGAGTTACGAACAAGTCTAAAATGACATGGATATATTATTCATTGGTTCATACTTATTGTTGGGTCATTTGTCAATCTGAAAGACATTACAAAAAACTCAAAATGGTCATATCTAATCCTGACGGTTGTCTTTTGAATACTACATTTCCAAACAAGGACATAGTGGTACGCTAAATGTAAATCAATCTTTGGGAAGCATCCGACATCATATAGTTGGTCAAAAAATCCATCAATCCATTGTAGTTGATATTTGTTCTATATAGTAACTTTATTCATTTTATTTTGTAGTCTATACACTTCTGCAATTAGTCATTTTTATTCCGCACAAATAACATTGGTGAACCTCTTGGTGATGCACTAGGTCTGTTGAAGCCCTTATCTAATATATCCTTCTGTTTTTTTTTTCAGTTCCTTCAATTTTGTTGGTTTAATTCTAAATGGGAGAATTGATATCAGCTAGGAATCTAGTAATGTATTAATAGAAAAAATTATCTCTTGTTCTAGGGAAATAGCAAGAAGATCGCTTCAAAACACATCTAGAAACTCATTGCCCACTAGAATAAATAAAGACTCCATATCTTAGAATCAATATCTGAAACTCTCTTGGAAAATATGATAAGTGTAGCTTTTGACAACAATTTCTTTGCCTAAAAATTTGAAATAAACTTGCATTTTTGTGTTGCTACATTTGCCTTCCATTCTCATACTACTACCCTTTGGGAACTTAAATCTTACAGTCGTCTCTCGGTAGTCGACATTGGTAGAATAAGGTTTCAACCAATCCATGCCCATATTAATTACAAAGTCGATCATCTCCAGCTTTATCAATTCTACAAATTTCTTGTGACCAATAATTTGTACCATAAAACCTTGATAACGCCTCTTGAGCATCAGTACTTAGTCATATATGAACCACAAAGCACGATTTAGATTTCGTACATATTTATTACTCATCTCTATAGCACGATCTATAAATTGAAAGAAATGTTATCAATCCTAAATTTCCTATATCCTCTTGATTATAAGTGTGGTGCAAAACATACCTATAAACAAGAATCTACAAAACACGGCTTGTGGACTCCCTGGGACACGACCTGCCCTGATACAAGGATTGTCACTACCCAAGCTAGAAGAGGTGTGACTGGCACTCGATATGTTATTCAATAAAGATATCCACTGAAACATACTAATCGACCCAACTGTGGGCCTAAGAGGTCGAGCAGCACTAACATAAAAAATACTAGGTTTGGACCATTTCGATTATAACCTGAATAACAATAACTCTTATAGACGAAGGTAGACAAGCCAAAAATAATAAAGTACTAGCTGGCCGACAAGGCCACAATTGAGGATTCAGATTCATGTGTTTGAATCCTCAGTCGGCGGACTCGACTAATTCTACCTTTCACATTCAGCGTTTTGCATAGTACGACCTTGATCACCTTCTCAACCTTCGTTTTAACTCTGAAGTCTGTCACATTAGGTGGTAAAACTCTGCTTTCATTTACACATTCGGCGAAACACAAAATTCTTCATTTCTTAGAGACTCAGGTTGACCCTTTTTTTATTGAACACTATAAACTTTGGCAGAGTTACTTATTTTGGCGATTCACCCTTCTCTTCTACTAAGCTTCCACTTGGAGTTTTTACTCAATTTCAAAAATTTTGGCCTCTCTTGGTTTAGTCCATGCCTAGGCTTCCATCAGTGCATAGCGTCAAAATATCATCAGATTAAGTCATATTAGGCATCGAGGAGAGTAATTGTTGAACTAAAATGGCCTCAAATGAGTGTAAATCTACAACTCATCAACACCCCAACTTAAACTTTTGCTTGTCCTCAAATAATGAAGAACATAGTTAGTTGAACAAGGGTATTTACAAAAGTTCTCAATAACAGCTAACATGAAAGTACCATTACAAGACTACTCTCAAGGAAATGCAACACTATATCATGATAAAAATGTTTCAAATGATGGCTATTCAGTATCAATTCAAACTCAAGCTTGTTATTGCTTCCTTTCTATTGCAAAACCATGTTTTAACAAATGCATTCAAGTGCCCTCATATCAAGAATAATTCCATGCTCTTACAAAGCAATTCAATAAAGAAGTTAGGAATCAATAAAACTCTCACTCTCTGAAAGAGAACCAAGAGAACTACATGGAAAATTCATCACATAGGTTTCCCCATATTTTCTAATCACTATAAAACCTAGTTCATGCAAGATCTCAAAAGTCTTGTAGGCTTGTAATGGGGCATGGGGTAAATGTATGGTCAATTTGGCTCAGTAACTTCGTCTTTTCAAAGCATTGTTGTAATCATCTTTACGTATTCTCAAGCTATTTTCTTTCTTTTTAATTGGAGGCTTAAACTTCAATTTTTCATGCACTTTATTGGACACCTCTTATATCTCATTACCTATTCTTTTTCATTTAAAATATTTGCTCATCATTATATTTTATGAGTGTATCCTTCTTTTTGTAACACTCTTCAAAGTCGTGTCTTCCATTTTCTTTCATTTTTCTTTCTTTCCTCCTTCCTTTCGACATCCCCAACATAGGCTTTTGGCTCAAGTTTGCTATTCAAAAAAACAAACCAATACTTAGAAAAGGATTAATGTGTGTGAAGTAAGGGACAATTTAGTTCAAGATGTTTCAACAGGGTTTCCAACAAATGCTATAATCTTAAATGAGGCCAAGATGGTTGAACACCCTCACCAGGTTGTCACAAAGGGTACGAACATTTGGGTTTCCTCTCAAAATTTGTGCCCAAGATCATTTCGTTCATTCACCAAGGCTAGACAATCGGACTAACCAAGAAAATTCTAGGATTGAACATACAAGTTTTCTAGTAAAACCTCACCACATAAGGAACTTCAAACATAATCATTTAGCAAAGCTCTACAAGATCAAAACACTTGTTTATGATATTCATTGCAAGGTTCATATTAGTATGCATCTAGTCAACACAAGAACCAATAAGATCATTCAAGAGAAGAGCCACACCGTATTCTTATAATTTCAACAAAACCACATTTGTCATCATGAGTACTAACCAAGGCAATATTTTTGATATAATCCCTCTTTGCAAGAAATTTTAATCAATTAATAAACACCATTTTAACTTCATGGGGCATTTCTTATAGACACAAAATTGAAACTAACAAAACTAACACTATCTAGTATATGGTAGGTACAATAGGTGCCTTACACCCTACCAAAAAGAAAGATGCAGTGTCCTCAATGCAAATAATGGAATGAAATAAGCTTAGATCGAGTGACTCCCTATTGTACAAAGGGCGATCAAACTTCTAGGAAGATGACATATGATTGAAGACAGGTGACATGTTTGTAGCACTTGAGAAATCATTGATCAATTCAACAAGTTGAGTGTTTATCTCCAAATGGAATAGGTGAATTACCAAATCATTATGGCTATCACCGATATTGATAGTACACACACGTCACGACCCAAGGGTATCCCCTAGACGTAACAGGGTACATAGAACCCCGAAAGATCCCATGTAAGTCATTTAGCATATCATAACATAAAGCGTTAGAATAATAAGAGTTAAAATGTATTTAAGTCCAAATTTTTCATAAAGGAAAGTGAAAGTCTAGACTTGTCTCAATATAGACATCTATTACAATAGTTCAAATCAAAAGGGACACAACCCATACAACGAAGTCTGAAATGAAAAACTAGAAATGAAACTCAACATGAAACATTCGTCCTCAACTCATGAGGACTCGCCACAAGCCTGGAGAATAGTCGAATCCAATCTTCAAGCAAATGAAGCCACCTTAAGAGCCGGACCCTACACTTGGGAAAAGTATAGGAAAATATGGGTTAGTACAAAAATGCACTAAGTATGATAGTCATGCATAAAAACCTTGAAAACATGCACAAAGGGAAATTTTAGTTGAATGCATGCAATTTACTAAGTTAAAGCATCATTTCAAAGACGATAGAAAACCATAAGTCATAAGCATATTCATTACACAGGTCATTAAAGCATAAGAGAAACATACCATAAGTACTATCAAAGCATACTTGTGAAATGCATGAATAAGATCTCTGATCCCACCCATGCTAAGTAAAACTTCTTGAGTAACCATAGTTCATAATTCATATTCCTATCATATTGGCAATAAGCCTTAACAGGCATACACCATGAGAGATTACCATGGAATCTGGCGTTACCCACACCAAAAGAGGGTTGTCCTACTTGACTAAGGTAAGACCCTTATTTGTTAGCTTTTAGGTGGATCCACTAGCTAAAGACCTATGGGGGCACATAGTTTATGGGATACGGAGATTGCTAATAGAAACACACCCATTCAAATGAGGGAGCTTCCATCTCATGAGATACTTTCTAGAAACCCGCCCTTTCTAGTTGGGGATCTTCGATCTCATATTCAATATCTACTCGGTCGTGCTAAGCATAACTCCCATGGAGTACATATCAAGTCTTGACTTAAGTTCATATTTATGGAAGAATGCCTTGACATCAATCCAACATAATTCATAAGATAGTTCATAGATTCAATAGTTGAGAATGGCATTTCAACCTTAGAATCATCATATTGTGAAAAAGCCTTTCACATTATGTTCATTGTTTGCTCATTAGAATAGCCTTTCAATCAACACAACAACATTATCATAATCATGGACACTTCACACTTAATAGTGTTCTTAGAGAATATCCATACATCTCCTAAGAATACAAAATTCTCATATTTTTTCCTTCAAGGACCATAGATAATATTCAAGTCACACATCTAGAATTACTACATTAGACATCGATGATAACATAATTCAAGTTGTTCAATTACTACATTTCTAATTCTGTCATATTCTACTTGCATCAATCATTACCCACAGTTTGAGATCCAAATTGGGAAAATATGAGAATTCAACATAAAACCATATAAAATTGTCAATATATCCATAATAAAACATAATTCAATTATTTTAAAGGAATCCATGAGTTTGAAGTCAAACCCTAACTATTGGGATTTCTAGCTTTGAAATTGAGGGTTTTGAAGGGGCTCTATAGATGATTTCTATCCATGGATGAAGGACTACCATACCTTGGTGATGAAATTTAAATAATATGAATGGAAAAGCTTTATCCTTCAACCCTAGCTTCACCTTCCTTCTTCTTCTTCCTTGGAGTTCTAGAGAGAGAGTTTTTGGGGAAAAAGTTGTTTTGATTTGGGATTTTAAAATAATGAAAAAGATGACTTGATTTGGAAGTCTTAAATCATTATATAGTAAGTCCAATTTAGTGTAAAACGATGTCACTTAATGTTAATTAAAAATGGAAAACCCCAAAGTACCCCTCAACTAATTCCCAAAAACCGTTTCATGTCACCTCCCACGACCTCCTTACAGATGGGCCGTGGTTAGACCCACGACCAGAGGTGGTGAAGCGTGGGTCAGGGTTCAGGGGACTGATCTTGCAGGCTCGACCTACGGCCCCTCACCCATAAGCTCTTGGGGGGCGTGAGTGGCCCCTCGTGGGTCACTACCCAGACATATTTTTGGTGCCTTCCTCAAGGACCGATGGTTGGTCCTTGGGGTTTCAACCTTAATGTTTTAACACGAAATCCAATGTTTTTAGGTACGGGGAGGTACGTTTATGACTCTAACCTCCATGTTAAGCTCTAATTTAGCCTACTAGTTTTTGGAGTGTTACAATATCTACTCCTTGGGTACATTCGTCCCGGAATGATGATCTAGACACCTTATAGAATTAAAGACTCAAAAGAAGCAACCCAACATGCATGAAACAACAAAATAATGCACAATTCAAAGTAGGAAACATCAACTCCATCTCAATACATAATCAATGAAATACGAAGAAGTAGGAACTACATCTAACAACCTAATAAGCATGAAACTCAACATTTCTCATATTCATAGGAGGAACTACCTTCTCTAACTAAAATCATGCTCAACACAATATCATGGAGACAATATGCAATTTATCTCAAAAGCATACTAAAGCATGCTCATCAACTCATCTCATGAGGTCAAATAGTCAACCTATAATAAATGCACAACAACATGAGGAACTTAAATCATGGAAACTCATTTTCGTACTAAACATGAATTTCATCAAGAACATGCATAACATAAGGAAATCATGGAGAAGCTCATATAACACACATGACTCCCAAAACACTAAAACTCGAGGGCAACTACATACCTCAAGCTTGAATAGGCGTAGAAGGAAAGAGATGAGGATAGCGGGGCTTCATATGGGCCTCGGTCTCCGAAGTAGCACCTTCAACTAAATGATTCCTCCATAAAAACTTTACATAAGCTATTTCCTTGCTTGTCAATCTCTTGACTTGCCGGTCTAGGATCTCTACTGGAACCTCTTCATAGGAAAGGCTTTCGTCAACTCCCAACCCTTCAAGGGGAATAATGGATAACGGATCTCCAATACAGTTCTTAAGCGTAGAAATATGATATACCGGATGAACCAGAGCAAACTCATTTGGCAAATCCAACTCAAAGGCAACCTTCCCAATACGTTTCAAAATTTGTTATGGGCATACATACCGGGGACTAAGTTTACCTTTCTTGTCAAACCTCATCACACCCTTCATGAGTGATATTTTTAAATAGACCCAATCATTAACTTCAAATTCTAGATCCCTTCTTCTCACATCGGCATAAGATTTTTCTCTACTTAAGCTATTTTCAACCTCTCTCTAATGAGCCGAACTTTCTCAATGGTTTCATAAACCGATCCAGGACCAATAAGAGAAATTTCACCTACCTCAAACAAAATCGGAGACCTATATCTCCTACCATACAAGGCTTCAAAGGAGGCCATACTAATGCTAGAGTGATAACTATTATTGTAGGCAAGCTCTATCAATGGAAAGTGGTCATCCTAATTAGCTTTGAAATCTATAAGACATGCCCTTAACATATCCTCCATTGTTTGGATGGTATGCTCCGTTTTCCCATCAGTTTTGAGGTGAAAAGTCGTGCTAAGGTTAACCTTAGTACCAAGCCCTTTTTGGAAAGACTTCCAAATGTGTAAAGTAAATTAAGTATCCCGATATGATATAATTGATAAAGGGGCCCCATGCAACTTTACTACCTCACTTATATACAACTTGGCATAGTCTTCCGCCGAATGAGAAACCTTGACAAGAATGAAGTGGGTTTATTTTGTCATCCTATCTATAATAACCCAAATAGAATCATGTTGCCTTCGAGGGCGAGGCAAACCCACAATAAAATCCATATTCACATCTTCCCACTTCCTAGTGGGAATACTTATATTTTGGGACAAGCCTCTCGGCCTTTGATGCTCAACCTTAACTTGTTGACAATTTAAAACATTTCGCTACAAATCTTGCAATATCTCTCTTCATACCTTTCCACCAATAGACTTCTCGTAGATCACAGTACATCTTGGTGGCTCCTAGATTAATAGAATATCGAGAACTATGAGCTTCCTCTAGAATTTTTTCCCTCAACCCATCAACATCTGGAAAACATAGCCTACCTTGGTACCTAAGCACCCTATCACTGTAACACCCAGAAAACTAGTAGGTGAACATAGAGCCTTACGTGAGAATTTTGGAGTTTGATGTGTGGGTTAGAATCGTAAAATAACTTCCCGTACTTAGGATGAGGGGTTTAGGGATTAAACATCAAGGTACGACTCCCCAAGGACCAACCAAGGGTCCTTGAGGAGGACCCAAACTAGCCCCTAAGAAACTGCCCAAAAGGGGCCACGCACCGATGTCACCTACGCCCAGTAAGTTGACCCACGCCCCATGGTTGGGTGTCGTGGGTAAGGGGCCGAGGTTAGGAGCTGCAGACCATGAATCATGGACCTGCAGCACACTCCGTAGACCCACTTACGGTCCATTGGGCTTGGTCGTGATTCATGCCTGTAGGTTGCCTCAATTCGGCCAAGTGTTGGGGCCTTTAGGTAAATTCTTAATTAAGCTAGTTTGATGTGAGGTCATTTTATATTGTTTTAATATACTTATATAAGACTTTTTGAGTCATTAACCACCTCATACACCTCATAAATACCATGACCCCAAATCCATAACCAACTTTTCCACAAATACACTCTATCTAGAATTCCAAGGAAGAAGAAGAAAAAACGTGAAGCTAGGGTTTAAGAATCAAGATTTTCTCCTCAATTTTGTGGTGAATATTCAATAAGTTATGGTAGCTTTTCATATATGGGTAACCTTAACCCATAGTTCCCTTCAAAAACCCCCAATTTCAAAACTAGAAAACCCAAAAGTTAAGGTTTGACTTCAATCTCATGGATTCCTTTCAAATTCATTTTAAATGAATGAATTATGTTTGTTTATGGATATATTGATTATTTTATATGATTTTAAGTTGAATTACTCAAGAATTCATGAATTACCCTATTTTCTCAAATTGGATCTTAAAGTGTGGGTATTGATTGATGATTGTAGAATGCTATAGAATTATGAATGTTATGAATTGATTACTTGAATCATGCTATTATCCATGCCTAATGTAGTAATTCTAGGTGTTTTGATTGAATGTGATCCATGGTCCTTGAAGGACAAATTATGAGAACTTTGTATAATCATGATGCTTATGTACATACTTTTTGAATACTTTGAAAGTAATGTGATTATGACTATAATGTAATTGTGATGATGTGAAAGGCTTTCCTCACCTAAATGAATTGGTTGGCCAATGGCATTCTTTCATGTGTGATTATAAGTGACATTGATTGTTACATATTGAATCAGTTGGCTAAGGGCATCCCTTTCTTGTGTAAAAAAAAGTTATCTTGACTTAATGAACCTTGAATCGGTAGGCCAATGGTATACCTTTCATGAATGTCTAATGAAGTATTCTAAGGCTTTTTCTTGAATTGGTAGACCAATGGTATCCATTTCATGATGAGTCAATGAACTATATAATAATGAACCTTGAATCGGTAGACAAATGTTATCCTTTGATAATGAGTCAATGAACTATTATAATGATGAACCTTGAATTGGTAGACCAATGGTATCCTTTTCATGAGGATTCAATGAACTAATCTAATGATGTACCTTGAATCAGTAGGCTTATTGCATCCCTTTCATGTGTAATGATGTACCTTGAATCAATAGGCTAATGGCATCCCTTTCATGTGTAATAATGTTAAAAGAGAATTAACTACTCCATGGGAATTTTATCCTTAGCACTGAGAGGATATTGTGAGGTGGAAGCTCTCCCTATGTAAGGCCCGGTTTCTAGTAACAACCTCCTTATCTCATAGCTATGTGCCCACATAGGTTATTAGCTAGTGGATCCACCTAAGCTAAAATATTATTGGTTCTACCTTAGGCAAGTAGACCAGCTCTTTTTGGTGTGGGACATGACACCGGATTCCCTGATTTGCCCACATGGTCTATGTCGGTTATGGCTTATTCCCATCATGAACAAGAATGTGAGTTATGTACTATGGTTACTCAAGAAGATCTGTGAAGAGTGGTTCAGGGTGTGGGGCTTCCTCCATGCATTTCACAAGTAGGCTTTGAGAGCAGTTATGGTGTGTTCCTCAAATGTTACAATGACTTATGAAATGATGAATGCTTAACTTGGATTGTTGCTAAGAGTTGCTTTCCTTGACATGACTTATTAAATGTAAATGTTCCTTGTCTATGAGTATTAACAAAGAATGGTAAATATGATTATGTTGGCCTAAAAGTGGTACTTAGTGTAGATGGGATTATGGGATCTTTATCTATACATTGAACAAGTATAACTTAGGGTTACTTATGAGATGGTTTTATTATGTTATAATGATTGAAATGATGAATATGCTTGTGACTTATGCTTTTATACTAATGTGCATTATGATTTCTCAAACTTAGTAAAATGCATGTGTTTCAACAAAAATATCCTTTTTAGCATGTTTTAAATGTTTTTATGCATGGCTATCATATTTAGTGCATTTTTGTACTAACCTATATTTTCTACATTTTTTACAAAGTGTAGGGTTCGGTGAAATCGACTTCCATCCTCGTGGCTAGGATCATAGTAGATCAAGAAGAAGAAGTTTGGTAAGTCCTTATAGCACTCGAGGGCTTGACCACTATGTCCTTTAAGTCTTTGATGTTATGTTTAGAGGTTTTGTATGAGATGCATCCCAAAGTTCTAGTCGTAATGGTTATAGATGGTTTGAGACAAAGTGTACACTTCCGCTTGTTTTTATAAAAGACTTTGATTGTAAAAGAAATTTTTTTAAATTTCCGCACCATTTCCTATTATCTTATGTCATGATATGAAAAGAGGCTTGTATGAGGCTTTTCAGAGTCTTGTACGCAGTGTCACATCTAGGGGGTACTCTTGGGTCATGGCAATCCATCCCTTGGGAGAAAGCCTCAACAGAATTCTTAAGTACCGACTCTTTCAAATCAACTAATATAGGATCAAGGTCTTGTTTAGACTTCACATCCATCACAAAGGAGAACTCGGACCCATTATGGACCATGACACTACCCTTGGTGGAATCCACTAGTTGGACACCTAGTCGGGCAAATCTATGCACCTCACCAACCAATTCTTTCTTTTCATCCTCTACATGAGCCACACTACCCATGGACAATCTACTAAGTGCATCCGCTACAACATTAGCTTTGCCGGGGTGGTAAAGGACACTCATGTCATAATCCTTCAAAAGATCTAACCACCTTCTTTGTCGGAGATTCAAGTCTTTTTGACTAAACACATATTAAAGACTTTTGTGATCGGTGAAAACATCCACATGGACTCCATACATGTGATGTCTACATATTTTCAAGGCAAATATCACCGCCTCTAATTCAAGATCATGGGTAGGATAATTCATCTAAAGATCACCTTACCATTTTGCATGAGGACACATCCCAACCCCACTCTAGAGGCATCACAATATACAACAAAACCATCAGTACCTTCTGGTAAGGTCAACACCATAGCGGATGTAAGTCTATCTGTAAACTCTTGGAAACTTTTCTCACCAGCCTTCGACCACTCAAACTTAGCTTTCTTTTGAGTCAAAGCCGTCAACGGAGAAGCAAAAGAGGAAAAACCCTCAACAAACCTCGTATAGTAACCGGCCAAACCCAAAAAGCTCATAATGTCAGAAGGAGTTAGAGGTCTCGACCAACTCTTGACTGCATCCCTCTTCTTAGGATCTACCTCAAATCCCATGCTCAACACAATATGACCAAGGAACACTATGGACCTTAACAAAAATTCACACTTGCTAAACATTGCAAAAAGTTGTTGGTCCTTAAGAACTTGCAACACATTACTCAAATAGTCCACAGGTTCATTCTCAGTCCTTGAGTAGATCAAAGTATCATCGATAAACACAATTACAAACATGTCTAGGTATTGCCTAAACACTCTATTCATTAGGTCCATAAATGCCATCGGGGCATTAGTTGAGCTAAATGAAATCACAAGGAATTCATAATGTCCATACCGAGTTTGGAAAGACGTCTAGGGAATATCTACCCCTCTAACCCTCAATTGGTGATAACCCGAACAAAGATCAATCTTAGTGAAATAGCTAGCCCCTTGAAGTTTGTCAAACAAATGATCAATTCTCGGAAGAGGATACTTATTCTTGTTGGTCACTTTAGTCATTTGACGATAATCGATGCACATTCTAAGAGACCCATCCTTCTTTCTAACAAACAATATCGGGGAACCCCATGGAGAGATACTTGGCAGAATAAACCCTTATCTAATAAATCATTTAGTTGATCCTTCAACTCATTTAACTCCGCCAGAGCCATTATAAACAGAGGAATTGAGATAGGTTGCTTATTCGGCAAAATGTCAATACCAAAATCTATTTCCCGATTGGGAGGAATACCAGGTAAATCATCAAGAAAGACTTCCGAAAACTCATTCACTGTAGGAACCAACTGGAGAGAAGGGGTTTCAGATTCCACATTATTCACCCTAACAAGATGCTAAATACACCCTTTGGAGATCATCTTCCTATCTTCAAGTCAAGAGACAATTTGACCTCTAGGCATAGTATTTTCCCCCTTCCACTCTAAGATAGGCTCATTTGGAAATTGGAATCTAACCACCCGAGTCCTACAATCTATAGAGGCATAACATGCATGCAACCAATCCATACCCAAAATCATGTCAAAGTCTAACATGTCTAACTCCACCAAAGTAAACCTATGGGACAAGGAAATGTGACAACTTCCATATACCCTCTTAGACACTACCGAGTTACCAACCGAGGCAGAGACCGAAAAATGAGCTACTAGCACTTTGGGGAGTATTTCAGACATCATGGCCACAAAGTTGTCACAGAGTACAAAATAGCACTGGGATCTAACAAGGCATATACATCAATAGAAAAGGCTTTTAACATACCGGTCACCACATATGGGGAGCCTTTTTGGTCATCTCGGGATCGAAGAGCATAAAATCAATTTTACTTTTGAGCATTGGAGTTTGAACCACTTGGGGGAGCTTGCTTGCCTTCTTTCCCCTTAGCCAAAAGTGTTGGGCAATTCCTCAATTGATGACCACTCTTACCACATCCGAAACAATCACCCGTGCCGGCTAGGCACTTCCCATCATATTTCTTCCCACATTTTTCACATTCTGGGTTATTCACATAAGAGTCACCCCTATTACCTTCTTGAGGTTTAGGGTTAGACACCCTATCCTTATTGGTCCTTGGGTAAGCATTAGAGAAACGTTGGTTGGAAAACCTTTGTTTTGAACTTTTGTCAACCTTGTCCATCAGACCTCGCATTGGAGAAATCCCCATCACCGGTTCTAGCTCTTTTCCCCTCCCTATTATTTTTCTTGAGTTTTTACTGCTCAATTTGTTGGGCATGCACCATGAGACGTGAAATATCCATATTTGGGATAAGCATTGCCGAACGACATTCGTTGACTACCATGTCGGACATTCCCATCACAAATTTATTCATCTTAGCCCTAGAATTTTGCCACTATGGTTGGAGCATACTTGGATATGTAGGTAAACTTTAGAGAATACTCTTTCACACTCATACCTTCTTGATGAAGTTTAATGAACTCTGGCATCTTTAGTTCCCTCAACTCTAGGGGAAAGAATCTATCAAGAACTGCCAATTTAAACGATTGTCATTATACCAGGCCCACTCCTACAAGTCTTTCACCCTTCCACTATTCATACTAAACTTGAGCCACATCTTTCAATTGGTAAGAGGCTAACTCCACCTTCTCTTGTGGAGACACTCCCATAACATCAAGTACTTTATAAACCTCATCAATAAACCTTTGGGGATCCTCTTCTACTTTGAAGCCATGAAATTCGGGAGGGTTCATTCTAGCAAAATCCCTAACCCTTGAAGCGGCCGAATTCACATTACAATTCACATGAGTCACAACATCTCTATTGGCATGAACCGTAACCGCTTGAGCTTGAGTAGTCAAATCTTGAGCTTGAATCGTTATAGCTTGGGCCAACATTTGAAAAGATGACCTAACCTCCACATCCAACATAGGCGAAGGATTAATCGGAAATTGATTAGCCTGAGGAGGAGCTTCTTCATTCACATGGTCACCCTCCATTCTTATTGTGATAGCTCTTCGTGGATTCATATCCTCAAGACACAAGAGAAGGATTAAGAGAGGGAAGTTTCTAGAGTTAAACTCTAAGGCACGACTTAAGAGTAATGAAAGAAGTGTAGTTTCCTAATCATCTTGTAGCCTCTAATTCATAAATGTGGTGCGCTTCACACTCATGAACAAGACTCTACTAGATGTGGCTTATGAGACATCATCCTAGAATCATTCTAAACCTTATGCTTTGATACCAAGTTTTTCACGATCAAAGGGTACCCCCTAGACGTAACAAGGCCCATAGAACATCAAAAAGGCCCATGTAAGCCACTTAGCATATCATAACATAAATAAATAGAATAATAAGAGTAAAAATGCATGTAAGTCCAAAATTTTCATAAAGGAAAGAAGAAGTCTAGACTTGTCTCAATATAGCCATCTATTACAATAGTTCAAATGAAAAGGAACACAACCCATACAACATAGTCCGATAGGAAAAACTAGAAATGAAACATCCGTCTTCGACTCGTGAGGACTCACCACAAGCAAGGAGAATAGTTGAATCCAAGCTTGAAACAAATAAAGACCGCCTTAAAAACCGGACCCTACACTTGGGAAAAGTATAGGAAAATATGGGTTAGCACAAAAATGCACCAAGTATGATAGTCATGCATAAAAACCTTGAAACCATGCAAAAAGGGAAATTTTAGTTGAATTCATGAAATTTACAAAGTTAAAGCATCATTTCAAAGATGATGGAAAAACATAAGTCATAACCATATTCATTACATAGGTCATCATAGCATAAGAGAAACATACCATAAGTACCCTCAAAGCATACTTGTGCAATGTATGAATAAGATCCCCTAATCCTACCCATGCTAAGTATGACTTCTTAAGTAGCCATAGTTCATATATTATATTCGCATCATACTAGGAATAAGCCTTAACTGACAACACCATGTGAGCTTGACATGGAATCCGGTGTTACCCACATCGAAAAGGGTTGTCCTACTTGCCTAAGGTAAGACCCTCATTTGTTAGCTTTTAGGTGGATCAACTAGCTAAAGACCTATGGGGGCACATAGTTTATGGGATACAAATATTTCTACTAGAAACTCGCCCTTTCTATCTGCGGAACTTCCATCTTAAGAAATACTTTCTACAAACCCGTCCTTTCTAGCTGGGGAGCTTCGATCTCATATTCAATATCCACTCGGTGCTAAGCATAAATCCCATGGAGTACATATCAAGTGTTGACTTAAGTTCATATTTCTGGAAGAATGCCTTGACACTCAATCCAACATAATTCATAAGATAGCTCATAGATTTAATAGGTGAGAATGGTCTTTCAACCTTAGAATCATTATATTGTGAGAAAGCCTTTCACATTATGTTCATTGTATGTTCATGAGAATTGCCTTACAATCAACACAACAACATTATCATAATTATGGACACTTCACTCTCAAAAGTGTTCTTATAGCATATGCATACATCTCATTAGCATACAAAATTCTCATATTTTTCCCTTCAGGACCATAGATCATATTCAATTAATACATCTAGAATTAGTACATTATACATGGATGATAACATAATTCAAGTTTTTCAATTACTACATGTATAATTCTAACATATTCTACTTGCATCAATCATTACCCACACTTTGTGATCCAAATTGGGAAAATAGGGGAATTCATCGATTCTTGGGGAATTAAAAATAAAACCATATAAATTCTTCAATATATCCATAATAAAACACAATTCAATCATTAAAAAGAATTTGAATGGAATCCATGAGATTGAAGTCAAACCCTAACTTTTGGGATATCTAGCTTTGAAATTGAGGGTTTTGAAGGGGCTCCATGGATGATTTCTATCCATGGATGAAGGACTACCATACCTTGGTGATGAAATCCAATGAATTTGAGAGGAAAAGCTTCTTCCTTCAACCCTAGCTTCATGTTCCTTCTTCTTCTTCCTTGGATTCTAGAGAGAGGTTTTAGGGAAAAGTTGTTTTGATTTGGGATTTTAAAATAATGAGGAAGATGACTTGTTTTGGGAGTCTTAAATCATTACATAGTAAGCATAATTTAGTGTAAAACGATGTCACTTAGTGTTAATTAAAAATGGAAAACCCCAAAGTACCTATCAAGTAATTCCCAAAAATCGTTTCCAGTTGCCACCCACGACCCGTGCTGGTGAAGCGTGGGTCGGGGTTTTGGGGCCTGATCTTGCAGGCTCGTCCTACAGCCTTTCACCCATGAGGCATGGGGGGCCTACGGGGCATGAATGACCCCTCGTGGGTCACTGCCCAGGCACGTTTTTGGTGCCTTCCTCAAGGACACATGGTTGGTCCTTGGGGTTTGAACCTTAATGTTTTAACATGAAACCCTAAGTTTTTAGGTAACGGAAGCTACGTTTACTACTCTAATCCCCATGTTAAGCTCTAGTTTAGCCTACTAGTTTCTTGATTGTTACTACACCCCTATATTATGCAGCCATACAGGGTGAACTAGGTCGAATTCGCCCAATAAAATTGTTGGATCGCTGAATTTAGGATGGTTATCCCCGAACATGATAGTATTTTGATAAAGTTGAGGTTTCGTAAAGGCGAACTCATTGAAGCTTCATATAGTAGATTCGGTGAATCGACAACCTAGACTTCACAATGCCTATCTTATTTCAATCCAGCACAAGTGCCTCACATTATGAAAAATCACTAAGAATGCGGTACCCTCCAAAGAGGAACTTGATTTAATGTCCCGGCATGATGTGGATGTGCTTCTCATGCATCGTCATAATACACCACTTCAATAACTCTCACTTCACGACCTTCCTCTAGATAGACTTTTAACAGTTGGTACAGACTTTGACTTTGACAACCTTAATATCCTCAATTTCAATTGCTCCATTTCCATACACCCTAGTAACCTTGTACGCACCAGTCCACTTTTTTTAGGTTACTCCAGCAAAATTTCAACCTTGAACTGAAAAGAAGAACTAGATCAGCTGCCTGAAACTCCTGGTGTAGGATTTTGACGTCATTACAATATTTAACTTTCTCCTTATAGAGTGTGGAGTACTCATAAGCCTTCTGTCATGACCCAGGGGTACTCCCTAAACGTAGCACGATGTACTTGACACCGAAGGGGTCGCATACAAGCCCTTAGCATATCATAAACATAAAAGTCATAGAATGATGCGGTATTAAAATATTTCTTTACGATCAAGTCTTTCAAAAAAGAGAATGGGAGTCTAGACATTTGTCTCATTTAGCCATCTAATACACTCGAATAGCTAATAGGGACACAACCCTTACAATAGTTCTCAAATGACATACTAAAAGAAACTACCAAGTAAAGCTACTCGTCCTCGAATATTGAGGACTCACCAACTAGCAAGGAGAATGACCTATTCCAAGCTTGAACCAATAGGAGATCACCTTCAAGTACCAAACCCTACACTTATAGAAAATGTAAAAGTATGGGTTAGCACAAAAATGTACCAAGTATGGAAGCCATGCATAAAACCTTTAAAACATGCTAAAAGGGACATTTTAGTTGAAACCATGCTATATGCCAATTTGAACATCATCTTTGAAATACTGGGAGAACGTACTCTTAAAACATCGCGCATATAGTTCATCATAGCTTGAAAGGTAACAACATAAACATAAGCATAGTCTCCAATCATAGACATAGTGCAAATATCAATAATCATAAGAGATAATGCACATCCATAGTCAAATACCAAGACCATCTCATCATAATAGAATCGTCACTTAAGTAACCCTAAGTTTTACCTGTGCCATGTATAGATAAGATCATGTAACCCTGTCTACACTAAGCACCACTTTTAGGTCACCATGCTTATACTTGTCATACATTAGTCTCATCCATAGTTAATACGCATTGACAAAGAAACATTAATATTCATTAGCTCATGTCAAGGAAAGTCAATCATAACAACCAGTCAAATGGAACATGCATGAATTCATAAATCACCATAATGTAATCGAACTACACCACGACTACTCTCAAAGTCTACTTGTGGCATGTATGAGTGAAGTCTCATACCCTCACTCACAATAAATAGATCTTCTTGAGGAGTCATTAGTAATAGCTCATGTTTCATGGTCATAGTTCATTTACATAAGAGAAACATACCATGGCTACTCTCAAGGTCTACTTGTTCCATGTATGAATAGCATCCCATAATACCACTCATACTAAGTAGATCATTTTGAGGAACCATAGCACATAACTCACTTCCTTGTTCATTAGAGGGAATATAGCCTTAACCAACATAGACCATGTGAGCTACATGGAATCCGGTGTCGTGTAATCCCACACCGAAAGAAGGTGTCCTACTTGCCTAAGGTAGAACTAAATGTATTAGCTTTTAGGTGGATCCACTAGCTAAAGACCTATGTGGGCACATAGTTATGGGATAGGTATATTGCTTCTAGAAACCCGGACTATTGTATTGTCGGGAGTGTTTCCATCTCATGAGATCATTTGTAGAAAACCCGACCTATTGTATTGACGGGAAGGCCTCTACCTCATTTTCCATATCCACTCGGTGCTAACCATTATATCCCAAAATTACTTGTTTAGTCTTGAATTATATTTACATGTTTGAAGGATTATTTTACCCATCGTTCAACCCAACTCATAAAATAGCTCATAGATTCAAGTAGGTGGGAATTAACTTTCAACAATCATCATTAATATGTGAGTAAACCTTTCACACCAAGATCATGTTTTTCATCAGAATAGACTATCAATCAACACAATAGGATCATCATGGTCATGTACATATCATGCATAAAAATGTGTAAAGGGGCATATGAGAACTAGACTTTCAATTAAAACCATAGATAAATCATATTCATGTTTATGCATGGAGTGTGTGTATGTGTAATTATCCTTGCAATGACACACAACAACATTATCATCACCAACACTTCCCTCTCAAACTATTCATAAGTATGTACAGCATATCACAATCATGCATAATTCACATATATTACATTCAAGGATCATAGACCATGTAAATCAACACATCTAACATTCATTATAATAGACATTGATATAACAGTAATTCAAGTAGTACATTCATTGCATGTATAAGTTCATATACTCATATTGTAGGTCATGTGGGTAAAGTCCTTCCACAATTATACCATATGCAATTCAACATGCATAATAGCTTCCTTCTTAAAGACTCAACATTGTTAGCTCATTCATATTAGCTATTACCCTTAAGGCCCTAGGAGTCATCTTCATGTTACAAGCTTTACTCTCAAGCATTACCTCACATGGTCATTATGTAAACCTAATTATCAAGGTACACTAACCACATGCTTCATTCTTGATCAATTATAGTCATTTAGTATCATATTAAGTCAATCCCAATACTACTCAACCATGACCAAACATATAATCCCTAATCAAGTTCATTCATGTCTACAAGCTTTAATTATAAGCAATTCATATAATGGTTATATAATCTAAGGCAATTCATAAAGAAATTCATCAATCTTAGAAGGTCACATCTAGCCCCTCAATTTGCCTCATTCATGGCACAACATTAGGATATATAAATTTTACTCTAGAATCTTAGGCTAATCAAGAATACATGTATATTCAAACTAAAATCATGCAATTACATCATAATCAACCCACATCCACTCAATTGGAATAATTACAACATAGATAACTCTATCACATTCTACTAGTATCAACCAATACTCATACTTGAGGTCCAATTTGGGGAAAAGAGGAATCCATGGATTCATGGGTAATTCATCATTAAAACAGTTGTAATTCATCAATACAATCATAATATAAATCAACTAAGTCATTGAAATCATTTTTGAAAGAGAATACATGGCTTAGAGTGAAAACCCATTTTTGGAGAATTTCAACTTTGAGAAATAGAGTTTTGAAGGACTTTATAGAAGTAAACTACCCATAAATCAAGACTACCATACATTGATTGAATATTTCCTTACGAATTGGAGTAGAGAAGATCAGTTCTTGAGCCCTAGTCTTCAAGTTCTTCTTCTTCTTCTTCAACGGAGGTTTCCTAGAGAGAGAAATATTTGAGAGGAGGGAGAAATTTTTGATTTGATTTGGGTCTTGGGATAAATGATTTAATTGGGTAAGTTTTGGGTTTAAAATGACTTATATAGAGGTCCTAGGCTTGGAAAATTTGACATATCTATGAGTTAAAACGATTGGGAAAAGACCCAATAAGTTCCCCTGCTGGAAACTGCCGAAATGGCATGTTGGACGCCTTCACAGACCGTCGTCATCACCACAGCCCGACAAACAGGTCATGAAGAATTATCACTCTGACAGTGCTTCACTATTTCGGGAATAATGTTTTAATCCGAGATTGGAATTTGGCAAACTCACTGGCGTTGGAAAGAGGACACAGAGACCTTTAATTGTATATGTAATGGTCCACTTCATTCATTTTGTGCTATGAGATATGACAATTTGAAGTTGACCCTAAACTCTAAGTTTAGCAAAACACCCTTCACGTGAGGCTCCACGAGCCGTGGTGCCTCTCATGGTCATGATACAGTAGCTAGGCAACCTTCCCCTTAACCCCTAAAAATCTAAGGCACCACCACGAGACTTCCCACGGGTCGTGGTCATCACCACGAGCCATGAAGTAGCTCGTGTGGAGGGGGCTGTTTTGGCCAGCCTTTGTTTAGCTATTGCCTAGCCCACCATCAACCATACCACGAGGCGTGGTAGTGGTCGTGGAAGGTGATACAATGTCCATGTAAGAGTGGACTGACCTAGTCCTCTTCCTTGGCTCTAACCCTCACACTTAGCCCTAGTTTAGTCTACTATTTTTTGGAGTGTTACATTATCCCTCCCTTGAGAACATTCATCCTCGAATGACACTTTTAGACACCTTACAGAATTATAGACACAAGACTAGCATCCCAACAAGCATGACACATCAATAAAATGCACATATCATAGGAGGAAACTTCAACTCCATTTCAATATACTCAATGCAACACAAGAAAGTAGTAACTACATCTACAAACCCATTATGCATGAAATCCTCATAACTATGCATGTTCAAGGAGGAACTACCATATCCTAGTCATAACATGCTCAACATACTCTCATGGAGCTCATATGCAATTTACTCTCGAAAAACATTTCATTCAAGGGGGAATTTCTCAACTCCTAACCAAAGCATGCTCATATATTATTCTCATGATGTACAATAGACACTCATACTAAACGCATTACATCATTGAGGAAAACAAATTCACATAAACTCATTTTCTTTCAAGACACAAGTTTACATGAATATGCATTATAGAAGGAAGTCATGCCAATACCAACACACAATAATATTGCTAGTTAGGCACACCATCTCCCCCTTTGGGAGTAAGCCTATACTAACTCTTCCTAACATCATTTATCATATAGTCATAGGAGGAACTATCTTCTCCAACTAAAAGCAAGCTCAACACGACATTATGGAGCCAATATGCCATATCATCAAAAACATACAAAGCATGTTCATCAAATCATCTCTTGAAGTTAAATATGTCATAATCATACCAAAATGCACAACATCATGAGGAACATAAATCATGAAAACTAATTTTATTATTAAACATGAATTCCCAAGAACATCCATAACATAAGGAGATCATAGAAACACATAAATCACACATGACTCCAAATTGAAACAAATCACAAGGAACTCTCTATCTCAAGCAAGAATAGGAGTAGAAGAAAGAGATGAGGATACAGGGACTCTAAAAATCTTGATATTTAAACATACTATCTCCCCCTTGGGATTAAGGCCCATACTAAAACCTCAATTGCCACTTCTTTCAACCAATCGCCAAAGACATAGCCAAAACTCATAATAACTTTGATGGGTTCTAAAACCACTAGAGGTCTAATAACAATGCATCTCAACCTTACTAACTCCACTAAAGATTTCATATGAACCTACAAAACCGGGACTAAACTTCCCAAACTCAATGTACTTATCAAGGTGAGAATTCCAAGACAATCTAAATCATGAACATCAAGGACACACAATGACCTTACTATCAAAGCACATCATCTCTTTTAACTCTAAGGTAAGCCCCAAGTTATCATTAATCCTTCACATACATTACACCAGGTGATTGTAGACAATGGTGACTTATACTTATACCCTTTTTAGAGGAGTCTATTCGCTCCATATAAATAGGCATTTCTCAAACACCTTTTTCATCAAACCTTCCAATCTACCAAAAACTGAATATGGTCAAGTAGGGTTCTACCATCATTATCTTGGGACTTATCATTAGAATCCCTCTTTTGGTTAAGCCTTGGGTAAACCTTAGAAAAGCTTTGTCCATAAAACTTTGGTCTATTCAACCTTCCTTGAAAGGAACTATCACCATCAAGCATATACCTCTTTGTTCCTCTAGACCTCTCTTCAAGTTTCTCCCTTTCAAACCGTTGAGCATGAATCATAAGAAAATTAATTTGCATATTACTATCCAACATGGTCACATGACATTTTTTTGCTATCAAGTCAAACACACCTGACACAAACTTACTCATAATCAACAGATACTCTTTTTTACCATGATATTAAATAACATGTGCATTGTGTAGTATTTTGTCACCTCTAGTTACCACAACTTACACTTGGGTAGCATTTATTGAGTCCACATTCATGTGGCCTACCAATTCTTCCTTTGGATTGAAATACGCAAGAGCGGCAATCTGACACATTTTTTCTTTAAGTAGTTTTATTGAAGATAATGGGAAGTACCCGTATATGTCAATGAGAAGAGTGATTTCTCATCTCCTTCAATATAATATTTGTTCCTTCAATTTATCAAGAATCTTGGCGAACAACTCCTCGGTCCAATAACTTTCTGGACTGGTTTGGTCATGAAATGATACATATTATTCTCTATCACGCTCACTTCCATCCCAACTCTCCCTTTTATCACACTAATTATCATCATCCCAACTACTGTCACTACCCCTGGTCGAACCTAAATTTTCGGTAAGCTATGGATAACTTAACAACAACCCCCCATTTGGCTGCCTATCAATTTCATGTTTATATTGCACGCACCCCCAAACATAGTATTCTCATTACTCATATCAATTGCTTTCACTGATCTCATACCACTTGACATGACATGTCTTGGCAAGATCTGAAGTTGAGCAATCAATTTAGTGATCGCGCTCTCGACTCTTCTCTTCTTGTTCTTTAATCATCCCCAAATATGGAAGCGACACATGATCTTCACAAGTATGGAAAGCATGATTAATTTTTTTCATGTCATCAAGTGACCTTGAGGCCACTACAAATGGTTGCCTCACTATTCCCCCTTGGATAAGATGATCAACCATTCCTTTGTTCACTGTATTGAGCCATCGATAGAAGTACTGCAATAATAACCTGTCTGGAATGCCATGATTTGAAAATTGCAAAAGTGGCCTCTTGAAAAATAACCATGTTTCATGAATGGGTTCCCCATCAACTCTTTTGATATTTTAAATGCCATCCCTTAGTTTCACAATTTATGAAGGAGGGAAAAACCATTCTAAAAATGCGTCAATCAATTCCTCCCATGAAGTGATGAACATTGGTGGTAGCTCAATCAATCACTTAGTTGTATCTTTCATTAAAAAAAAAAAGGAACAACCTCAACCGAATTGATTCTTGTGAAATGCCTTCAATAGTGAAAGACCCGCACACATTTACAAACTTTTGAAGGTGGCCTCGGGAGTCTTCATTCCCAAGACCTCCAAAAAGTCCTCTTATTTTGATATGTTACAACATTGGGTCGGTTACATTAATTGTGGCATTCTTGGGAGTAGGAGGTAACCAAATTTCTCTTGATTTCCCTGTGACATTGAGATTCATATCTTCCCTATTGCTTACATATAATTTCAGCCATAGTGACTAGCATTGTTACTTCCATTAAGACTCATCTTTCCACCTATAATTAAACACCACAGAACAAAAAACAAATAACCTACAACAAATAAACAAGTTCGCAAACTAACATCACAATTTGAATTCTTAGACATCACTCTCCAACAACGACGTCATTTTTAATAATTCTTAAATTATCATTAAAAACAATTAAGAGAATAAATAGTCGTTGTCAATAAAAATACCCAACTAAGAGTCGGGGTCGAATCCCACTAGGAGTGATATGGTGCAAAGAGTTTAATTCGGAAATTGTTGATGTAACCTATCCTTTGTATTAATCAATAAGGGAGTGGATAATTCCAAAAACTTTAATGAGAAATTTTAGGAATCCATTATCACCGCTAGACTAACACAAAAAAATAGTATGCAAGCAAGAAATAATCTAGGGGTCTGGGGGGTTTGTATTGATCGCATAAAGTGCTTAATGTGCTTGCTCAAGAGATACTAGACATTCATAGATAAGATGTATCCTCATTAATGATAAAAATATTCTTTGATCTCAAAGTATCAAGGCACATAATAACCTTTCAGTCTCATATATGCAAATTACCAATTAACCTATTACTTTATAAAAATCCCTCTTTCGAGCAGATTTAGCAATAAAGATAACTCTACAGTTCCTTCCTCAAGTAAAATATAGTAATCAGATCCACATTGCAAGTATGAAGGAATTTAACCACTTTTATTAATCCCTTTGGGACATCAATTAAAGATCTAGTCTAGGGTTAAGTTGGCCACCTAAACCCATCAATTAGTTTCTTGCTAAATAAGTTGAATACATGATAAAATAGTAACACAATAGAGCAAGGCACCAAAACCACTAAAATACATCAACACCCAACCTCATAATCACACCCCTAGTCTTTGTGGTTTTAGTCTCACATGATAAAAGGGAAAAAGATTATACCCAAAGTAAATTCATGCATTACTTGTAGATAATAATCAAGAATCTTCAACACCTACTTCGAATTTAACTCTCCAAATGTCGATTACTAGGCTATCCAGAACGCCAAAACTAAGGATGATAGAGAAAAAGCTCAAACTCAATATCTTAAAGTTGGAAATGGTAAAAGTTACATTTTCTCTATCTAAAACTAGCTATTTATAGTTTCCATAAAAATAAATTTCAAATTATTTGGCAACTTTTTTGGCGACATTTCTTGGACTTGCCTAACGCATTTATCTGATCACTGTCTAGTTGTTCAACTTTCACTTTCTTTGTCTCAAGCTTCAAATGTTTGAACTCATAGTCGGTGAACTCGACTAAGTATACCTTTAACTTTCGGCCTATTTCCAATTACCACCTTGATAGCCTTCCCATCCTTCATTTTAGCTCTGATGCCTGCCATATAAAGAGGTTAAACTTACCTCACCTTTTCTCATTCGGCAGAATGACAAATACTTGTTTTCTCACCAACTCGGATTGAGCCCTTTTTATCAAACACTGTCAACTTTAGTAGAGGTACTCATTTTGGTGATCGCCCTTCTCTTCTTGCGAGCTTCAGTTTGGAGTTTTTACTCCATTTTTTAATATTTTTGCCCTCCCTTGTGTGGTTTTGTCCATTAGCTTTCATTACTACATAACATAAAAATATCACATTAGGATAAAATTAGGCATTGAGGACACTAATTGTTGAACTAAAATGGCCTCAAATGGGTGTAAATCTACTACTCCCCAAGTAACTTAATTATTTCATATTCTTGATACTTTGACATGCTAAAACATGGATGAAAATTAGACATTAGAAAAAAATTTGGGTTCATAATTTTTGAAGAAATTTTGAGTAATTCTATGATTTTTAGTAATTTGTGCTTGAGTTTGTGTTTAGACATAAAATTTGGATGTTTGAGTACGAAATTTAAGGGCATAAAGTTTGAATTTTTTTACTGTCATTCTATCGGATCATCAAGTTAATATTTAGAACCAATGTTTCGCCAATGTAATCCCAAATTCAAGTGAATGTTATTGTGTCTAACATGTGTTGGAGGTTGGTGTTGTACAATTTTGAATCAGCATCCAACAGCCGAAACGTTGGTTGCCATAAACTATTTTTTCCTTTTAATGATGACAAAGCCGCAGAAGCATAACTTCTTCTGCACCTATGATACCTCTCTTGCAAAGATGCTTTTGCTGGTGTGAGGATATGATAATGTGTAAGTCCATCGAAGCAGAAAACGTTCCACGGGATCAAGTCTGCTCCTGCGAAGATACTCCTTCAGGTGCAATGTAGCACTATATTTCTGAAATTGACATCCTTGTTGTGTTAGTTTAGCCCATTTCTTTGTCTCAATTACAATGAATTATGATGCTAGATATGTAGCTATGTCCATTCCGACATTGTTTCACATTTATAGGTACTCTCCAACATAAAGATGTCTCAAGACTAAGATGAAAATATTTGTTTAACGGATGATAGTGAGGAGGAAATGGAGGAAGCACAATATTATTGTGAAAGGTTCTAATCAGCGGATTATGAACGGTGATACTACAACAATCTCCTCAACAAGACCTGAAAGTTAGATAGAGGGGTTGAAGAAATGAGGTTGCTGGAACTTTTTCTACAATTTTAGGTAGATTGAAGACCACGTGTTTGAGTTGCTTTAGGCCTACTCCTTGTAAAGGAAATGAAGCACTACAACAAATTCGATTATCAGGGACAAATAATTTCGTCATTTATAAATCATATTTCGTCACTAAAAATCTTGTAAGACGAAAAATAATTCATCAATCAGTTGTCACTAAATGTGTCGGTAAAAGTATACAAATACGATTTAGAGCTTTGTCGCTAAAAGTATTATTTGACTACAAAAAGAAAATCGTCCCCAAATGCTTACACATTTTTTACAAATTTATTTGTCGTAAAAGGTATTTTTTTTCTAGTTAATAGTATGCTTTGTCACTAAAAAGGTTATTACTACTGACATAATTATATTGTCGCTAATTATTTTACTTCAATCTATGATGACATCAATTGTCTCTAAAGTTATATGTATTTCGTAGTTGAACAAAATCTAATTTCATCACTAATGACTATATTTTCTATGATAAAAATTATTTTGTTCTTAAATGTATTAATTAGGGATAAATTTATTATTATAAAAAAGGTGAATGTTCATGTTATCTCCCATTTCAATTTTTTAACCCCTCCCAAGGAGCAGCTCTCACATCATGCTTTCATGGAGACTCAAACTCACCACCTTAAAGTTGGAAGTGACGAGTGCTTACCATCCGATGAACTCTCTCTTGTCTCTCATTTTTATTTTATTTTTAACTTCATTCACTTCTTTCAAATTTAACTTCCGTAGAAATAATATATTATATCATTATTTATACACATACACAAATGTTTTAAATTTACCACCAATAATTCATTCAAATGTAGATTATATTTTAGTTAAACTGTATATTTTTTTAAAAATCTTTAAATATATTTAGTACGATTCTGTCGTTTTATTTATTTTTTTTATAAATTTTATAAATTAGTCAGTACAATTATAAATATATATAAAATTAAACTGTCAATTTTATTAAAATAAATTGAATAATCGGTTCAATTTGATGAATAAATCAATTGTTTTGAAAAAAACATCGATACCCATAACTATAGTACTTCATCATAATATATTTGAAATCCTAGTTTGTTCATTTCTTTCATTTGTGATTTCATTTTTTAGTTTATTTCAAAATTCACGGATGGAAAAAGTTAATAGAAATTAATGAAATATTTCACACCTTTGCAAAGTCAAAGTTTGTAAGTCGATGTTATCTATGTATAATTGTTCTACGTACGTATGTGGAATTACTATTAAATATGTACATATTTTTAGGCAGAAGCAAATAGATCGACTTAGTCTATGCAATTTACCAATCTCAAATCAATAGGCACGCTCAAAAATTAGCCCCAAGACTTGAGAAATTATTTTTTCTGTCATCTTTATTGATGAATGTGTATCAAATAAAAAATAAAAGTGTTAAACCAACAAATATTAGCAATATAGTGGTAGAACTGTACCCCACTCATGGTACTTATAACCTGGAATGTATTTTCCAAATGATACATTTCATAATTGCATAATTTAAGAAAATTGATATATTGAACTTTTTCGTTTTGACAAAACCGACCGAATTCGTTGGTTTTAATATTTTCCCTCGCCAATTAACGAATGGACTCTGTCTATTTCTTATTAAGCACTTGTATTATTCTTTTTATAAGTTGTCACTTGTAATTATGAAAAATTGTAGCCAAAAAAAATTGTATTTAGCTATGAATCTTTTCGTAGCAAATAGTTGAATTATTCACTACAAATTTTAAGTCGTCACTATTTAACACCTTACATATTTTGTGACCGTTTTTTTGTTGTCACTAAATCACAGATTGATTAGAGAGAATAAAATCTTCTTTACCAATTATTTATATTATTAGTGAGGAAAATAAATGTCATAATTAAAGCTATATTTTTATAGCTAAAACTTATAATATTTCACTATGAACTCTAATTTGTCAATATTGTAACAACATTATTTTTTAGATGAAATTTTTTTGTGTCCAAAAATTAATAAATTTTAAGACAGAACATAATTTGTCATGAATTAGATACATTATTAGGGACGAAGTAACGTGTCATTGATAATTTTAAATTTGTGACTAACACTGCTTAACAAATGGCGCCAATTAATTTTTTGATGGGAAACTTCAGTGGACAAAACGTTGCTACGACTTTTTATGTTTCATCACTAAATGCATGTGTCTCATATATTTAAGCACGAAAAGTAAATTTTGTCACTAAAAGAGTACGTACTTCAATGATTATGAAGTGACCATCCTAGAAAAAATTGTACAGTTCATCCCGGAGCATATTAATACATTTTATGGGCTTCAAAACCATCCACTTGGGCCAATTCAAAGCAATGGCAAAATCTCTAAGGAATGGTTGGCTTCAAAATTTTGTCCCCCGGGGAGTGATATCAAATGAAAAAGTGGCAAGTGGGTAATTGTGGCTAGTGATTTTAGGGCAGGGGCTAAAATGTGTCTCAATATTATTTGCAGTTAGGAATCTCCATCATCAAATGGTTCTTATTCTTAGGCTAAGATTGATTGAGTAACAAATGGGTTGGGTAAAATACTAGTTTACCCATATTTTCATGAGTAAATAGTACTCTACTTAAGAATTCAATATGGAGAAAATATTTTAGTCTTTTTTTAGATGAAATATGTTGAAAATGCTTCATTTAGTTTTATTGTATCATAAAAGTAAAAAAAAAAATCCTATAACTTTTCAATATAAAATAAATTTATGTTTTCCTAGAAAACAAGTAAATTTTTGACTTATTTTCTCATGTTTGGTTGGTGAGTAGAAAATATTTTTCGGAAAAGATTTGTAGTGTTTGATTTATGATTGAAAAATATTTGAGAAATATCTTTTATTTTTACTAGAGTAAAAAATAATTTTTGAAATTGAAAATATTTTTTAAAAATAAACTTTTTTTTTTTGGTTTTGGGGAAAAGGGAGGGGGGCTTATAAGGAGATGGTGCGGGGGGGGGGGGGGGATCGAGGGTAGGGGTGAAAAAATAAAAATTTGAAGTTAAAAATATTTTTTTTTAAAATAACTTAAAACTTTTTTTTGGGGGGGGGGGCTGAGGAGCTGGTAGGGGGTGGGTCGATTGTAGAGATGAAAAAAATGAAATTTTGAAGTTCAAATATATTTTTTAAAAACAAACTTAAAATTATTTTTTTGGGGGGTGAAGGGCTGGTAGGGAGGTGGGTGATGGGGTGGTGGAGGGGGGGTGGTGGAGGGGGGTCGAGAAGGAAATTTTAAAGTTCAAAATATTTT
The DNA here is from genome assembly GCF_900185275.1 of Solanum verrucosum. NCBI lineage: Eukaryota > Viridiplantae > Streptophyta > Magnoliopsida > Solanales > Solanaceae > Solanum > Solanum verrucosum. The sequence continues at coordinate 603,259 of NW_026020391.1, forward strand.
TTAAATATAAACTTAAATTTTTTTTTGGGGGTGGGGGCTTGTAACACTTCTGATCTCAAAATGAAAAAAAATCCTAGTCTTCAGAAAACTGGTGCCAATACCAACGGAACCTCACACGAACAGTAGGTAGGACCACAGACCATAGGTGGACTTCTGTCATTAAAGCCCAAGTTGTAATAATCTCTGATCCCACCCACGATCAACCAGTACGGTCTGTGGTTGGACCTATGGACCGTAGGTGAGGGTGAGCAACCATTTAGAGGGAAATTGTTGATGTATCAACTTCAAATGGTCATCACTCTTATCACACAAGAAATTAGGTGTTCCATGAACTACCTAATGATACGTAATTTAATTCTCTTTCCAATGCCACCGAGTTTGCTAAAATCCCATCTCGGAGTAAAAAGTTATGCTCGTTTTAGTGAAGGCCTGTCGGGCACACTTGACCGACGACCCCTACCTACGGTTGGTAGATCAACCCACGGACCGTAGGTCCCTCCGTGGGTGGCCTCCGGAAGAATTAAGTTAAGGTCGTTTTTATCCTTTCTCCTATGTGTTGGGCACCTAAACTACATAGTTTAACCCGTAAACTACGTTGCTTTACTCAGATTAAGCCTAATAACCTAGTTAGAACATAACAAAAACCTTTATTCACCTAAGATCATCCTAACTACAGAAAAAAAAAAAAAAACAGGCGACTCGAACCCCTCCAAGAATGCAACAAGTTTTCTTCAGTTCCAGCCCCGAAATCAAAGGATTTCTCCGTGAATTTCGTCACCAGGTATGTGGGATTTCACTACTGGGTTCCTTTCACCCATTGGGTCCCTAGATTTCAGTCAGATTCTTGATTCCGTTGTCATGATCAAACCTAGGGTTTCTAGAACTTTAGTCGATTATTATGAATTAGTTAATTACATGTTCCAAATCAGTTTATCATGGCTTTTAGCATGTTTTAGTATAGTTTCCTTCATAAGTTCAGAACCCTAGCTATGTAGTGCGTTAGTTTATGAATTACACATGCTAGGTCAGATATTTCAGTTATTTTAGATATGCATGCCTCAGTTTTTAAATATGCCATTATTAGTATATTAATGCACATTCTCAGTATGCATGTCAGTTTGAGATATCTAGAATATTTCAGAGCTTCAGTTATAATATGTTAAGAATTTAATCTATTGGGAGTAGCATAATACCGAGTTGGACTAGGTTTCAGCGTATCCAAATAGTCCCAGAACTACTAGCCACGTAGGTTGTAAGTCCCGTTTGTGGGCATCATTTTAGTGATCACGCCAGCATGCCTCTATACCTTTGGCCGGGTATATTGGGTCCTCTCGATGGGGCGTATACATCATACTCCACATTTAGCTCATGTGGTTTTACTATCGGGTATTAGTAACTCTCAGAGTTCAGTTAGACTCTATTGTAGTGACCATTTCTATATAGTCAGTGTTTCAGTTTCAGCATGTTATGAGCTTTGTCTTTGCATTCAGATAGTTCAGCATTCAATATCTATATCATGTCCAGACATTGCTTATTTGCTTTGTTCAGTTATATGTTATTTCAACTTTTTTCTATCCTACATGCTCAGTACCTTTCAAGTACTGACGCATATATTGCGCTACATCTTCTCGTGATGTAGGTTCAGGTCCCCAGCAGTCAGATCACGATTAGATTGGTTCCCGATCTTCAGTTCAGCACCATCAGTGATGAGTCTTCATTCTTCGAGGACTAGTGATATGTTTAACTTTATCGTTTTAGTCTTTAGTTTAAGTTTTTCTTTATCTAGTTGGGGAATGTCCCAACATTTCTAGTCAGTTTAGAGACTTATTTTAGACATAGTTAGTTTTTACTTTAGTCTTAGAGTTTGATTTCTCTTTTGTATTAAACTCTCAGTTATCATTATTCAGATTAGTATATGGGTATTCCCCATCATTTCCATTTTCACGATGTAGTTTTCGCAACAGTTATTTATCAGTTTATTTCATTTAGTTTGCTCACGTCATGCAAACAGGGTTAACTTGGGATCACTTGTGGTCCTAGGTCTCGTGTCCACATCTCGGGGATAGCTCGGGGCGTGACAAAATTGGTATCAGATCACTAGGTTTAAGAGTCCTAGGATGTCTGAAAAGCCGCACTAAGTAGAGTCATTTTCATAGGTGTGAAGGGCACCATATCTAATGAGAAGGAGTCTATGAACTGTTTTAGGAAAACTTCACTTTCTTGATATTCTTATCGTGCGTTGGTATGATCTTCTTTCTAATCAATCGTTATGCTCTTAAGATCATGCCTCCTCGTAGAGCCTATGCATGGAATGCTAATGCACGCAATGCTAATGCAATTCCTCTAGTCCCAGACCATGAGGTTTCGAACGCAGCGTTTCGGAATGCCATTCAACTTTTGGCTTAGAGTATGACCAATAAGAACAATCAGTAGGTTCCAGCTCCTACTAATAGAAATGGTGAATCAGTGGCAGCTAGAGTTCAAGATTTTGTTAGGATAAATCCGCCTGAGTTTTTAGGGTTGCAAGTTTGAGATGGCCCACATAATTTCATTGATGATGTTAAGAAAATCTTTGGAGTGATGCAAGTAACTGGTAGGGATAGGGTGGAACTGGCATCCTACCAGCTTAAGGATGTGGCTCACATATAGTTCAATAGTTCACTCAGTGGAAAGACAACAGGGACTACTTTGTCTTTTGTATCTCCTTATACAACAGTCAACTTCAATGTTAGCCCAGAAACTCTGTGTCACGACCCAAGCCTAGGGCCTAGACGTGACCGGCGAATGGGGAACCCGAAGGAACCCCAAACAAGCCTCATAGCGTATCATTACACATCCTTGGTCGCGGAAGCAATTAAAATGACCATAAGCCATAAGCATAATCAAAGGGGGAAATCGGGACTAAGGGAGCAAGAAAAAAAGAAGAAGAAGAAATGATACTTAAATACCATAGCTGAGTCAAGCTCAAGCATAATACACAACTTGTCCAACACCACCTCTAAACATAGGTACTTTAGCGGGGGCCAAGACAAACAACTGGGCTCACCCTCATAGTCAAAACATATCTAAAAGGAAAAGTCTTATACATAGCAAAAGATCATAAGCAACGTCCCCGGAATGGAGGACTCACCAATAACCTTGATAGAAAATCGTATTAGCCACGCGGAGGACGAGGGTCAAGCGGTGCTCCGGTCCCTACATGGTGACATCATGTAGGCATAGAGTATGCGTTAGTACGTTGAATGTACTAAGTATATGGGATGCAATGCAATGCAACAAGGGATGGACATCATAGGCAAAATGCATAATCGTACCCGATAGATAGCATATTAATGAGATGATATGTATAATGATGCTTATATAAAAATCATATTTAGTAGGGCATAGTATATGTGTAGTGAGTGACCATCAATATAGTATTTCCAAGGCCTACCACCCCCTTGGAGAGGCGAAAGAGGTACAAACCCCTCAATGTGGTTACCCGGGCCTACCACCCCCCGAGCTAGGGACCAAGGTACAAACCCCTCGATATGGTTATACGGGCCTACTACCCCCCGTACTAGGCAACCAAGGTACAAACCCCTCGATACGGTTATACGGGCCTACTACCCCCCGTACTAGGCAACCAAGGTACCAACCCCTTGATACGGTTACCCGGGCCTACAACCCCCCGAGCTAGGCTTGATCGACTCACACACTATATAGAGAAAATCATATACATGTATCCATTTCATCATCATTTCAATACTTATATAATCATCCGACTCATAGGACGTACATTGGACCTTCCATTTCATAAGAATTCTATAAATGGCATTTTATCAAACATATGGCGGGCTACTTGTTCATGTAAATAAAATCATGTATTTTAAGAGTACTAAGTCCAACCAATTTCAAAATCTATATAAAACAGCCCACCAACAACATACATATATATATACATATATAACAACCTTCATAATTTGATCATGGAGGCATGAAAACCATAAACATCATATAATCATTCCTTTTCATGCTAATATACAAAAATAGACCATAATAGGATGTGTAGTAATAATTCCATAATTCAAGAGTTCATAAATGATCATAAGGACCCATAAACTTGGAGTAAAATAGAGGATAAATGGTTGGACTTGTGGAAAGGAAGGTTTCCACAATCAAACCCACATACCTCAACTTTGGAGAATCCTGATGAAGATTGGAATGGAGAATTGATGCTTGAGATTGAATCTTGAGTCCGGAATTAGAGTTTGAGATGTTTGAATTTGGTTGAAGATCTTGGTGGAATTTTGGAGAGGGTTTAGAGAGAGTTTTTGGATGTTTGAGAAATGTTTTAGAGACTTGGAATGAACTAATGATATATAGGGAATATCATATGCCCTTTTGGAAAAAAAATTGTCCAACACTTAGAAAAATTAATGGGGCGGGTGAACAGTGTTTCGGCTTACTGGAAATGGCACTTTTCTGCCGGCGAGGTTTTACGAAAATGGTTATAACTCCTTCATCCTAACTCGGAATGAGGCAAAACAAATTGCGTTGGAAAGCTAACTCACAAAGCTTTAATTTTGATAGTTTGAGCTCCTTCCAGTTCCTTGTGTGCTGAGAGATATGCCCCTTTAAAGTTGACCCTCAAAATCGCATTTTTTGCGATTTTCAAATTTTGATACGGTTGTTCTAAAATTCGGGTTAGACTCATTTCCCACTCAATTTGACCCCCTGAATAAGAATATGAAGTCGAATTTCCGAAATGATGCACGGATTTTGAGATATATGGAAATTACAATTTTAGGTGTTTCCGAAGCACATTTTCGGGCATTTTTGGGGTCGTTTCAATATCTCCCCCTTGGGAACATTCGTCCTCGAATGTTAAAGAAACGTACATGAGGGACACAAACATGGCAATATCAGACCACATAAGGATGCAACAATGCACTTACACCTCATTTCAAAAACTTCAACATAGTTGTAAAACCACAATGAACTTGTCAATTTAAACATGAATGTATGCAATGACATGGGGGTTGAACTTAAGACCTGAGATTTTATAAAGGGCTTAGATCAATACCTTAAGCTTGAGTGGAGTGGAAAAGATAAGGATATCGCCTTTGCATGTCCGCTTCGGCCTCCCAAGTAGCACTCTCAACTTGTTGAGTTCTCCAAAGGACTTTAACGGAAGCCACATCTTTGTTTCTCAACCTCTTCACTTGTCTATCTAAAATCTGGACCGGAACCTCTTCATAGGTCAAATTATCTTCAACAACACCCACAACATCAAGAGACACAATGGCATTTGGATCACCCACACACTTCCTCAACATAGACACATGAAATACCGGATGAACCAAATCCATTTCGCTAGGCAATTCCAACTCATAAGCTACCTTGCCAATTCTCCTCATCACTTTATAAGGACCCACGTATCTTGGGCTCAACTTGCCCTTCTTACCAAAACGAACCACACCCTTCATGGGTGACACCTTCAAATAGACCCAATCACCAACTTGGAATTCAAGAGCCCTTCTCCTCACATCGGCATAGGACTTTTGGCGACTTTGGGCCGTCTTCAACCTTTCTCTAATCATCCTAACCTTCTCAAGAGCCTCCATAACTAGATCTGGTCCTAACAAGGCCACCTCACCAACCTCAAACCACCCAACCGGTGATCTACAACGTCTCCCATAGAGAGCCTCAAAAGGAGCCATACCGATGCTAGAATGATAGCTATTGTTATAGGCAAACTCAATCAATGGAAGATGATCATCCCAACTACCCTTAAGCTCCAATACACAAGCCCTAAGCATATCCTCAAGTGTTTGGATAGTCCTTTCGGCTTGTCCATCCGTTTGCGGGTGAAAGGCCGTAGTAAGCTTAACTCTCGTACCTAGACCCCTTTGAAAGGACTTCCAAAAGTGTGAAGTAAATTGAGTACCACGGTCCGATATGATGGATAGAGGAATCCCATGCAACCTTACCAAGTCATGAATATATAACCTTGCATAATCTTCCGCCCCATATGTTGTCTTTACCGGTAGAAAATGAGCCGATTTTGTCATCCTATCAACCACCACCCAAATAGAATCAAAACCTTTTCTAGTCTTGGGTAAACCAACTACAAAATCCATATTAATTTCTTCCCACTTCCAAGTAGGAATCTCTATGTCTTGGGTTAGACCACCCGGCCTTTGATGTTCGGCCTTGACTTGTTGACAACTATGACAACCGGAGACGAATTTGGCAATGTCCTTCTTCATGCCTCCCCACCAATACACATCCCTCAAATCTCTATACATTTTGGTGGAACCGGGGTGAATGGAGTAGGAAGAATTATGAGCCTCCTCAAGAATTTTCTCCCTCAAACCATCAACACAAGGCACACACAACCTACCTTGGTACCTAAGGGCACCATCTCCCCCTTGGGAGAAAACTTCCACCTTGCCCTCTTTCACCAAGGCCTTCAATTCTAACAAGGACGAGTCGAGATCTTGTTTTGCTATCACCTCATCAACCAAGGAAGACCTAGCACCATCAACAACGACCACACCACCATTACCAACCTCTTCCAACCTAACCCCCAACCTTGCCAACCGATGCACCTCCCTAGCCATTTCCCTATCACCAATATCCACATGAGCTAGGCTACCCATAGACACCCTACTCAAAGCATCCGCCACCACATTAGCTTTACCGGGATGATAATGCACACTCATATCATAATCTTTAAGAAATTCTAGCCACCTTCTTTGTCTCAAGTTGAGGTCTTTTTGGGTGAAGACATATTGGAGGCTCTTATGATCGGTAACACATCAACATGTACCCCATACAAGTAATGACGCCAAATCTTTAAAGCAAACACCACCGCGGCTAATTCAAGGTCATGCGTAGGATAGTTCTTTTCATGCACTTTGAGTTGTCTAGAAGCATAGGATATCACCTTACCATTTTGCATTAGGACACAACCCAAGCCAACTCTAGAAGCATCACAATACACAACAAATCCCTCAAGCCCATCCGGTAGTGACAATATAGGAGCGGACACAAGTTTATCTTTCAAGGTTTGAAAACTCCTCTCACACTCGTCGGTCCACTCAAACTTAGCCTTCTTTTGTGTCAACTTAGTCATGGAAGAAGCAATAGAAGAAAACCCATTCACAAATCTCCGATAGTAACCCGCTAAGCCCAAGAAGCTCCTAATATCCGACGGGGTCAATGGCCTAGGCCAATTTCTAATCACATCGGTCTTCTTAGGATCTACCTTAATACCATCCCCCGACACCACATGACCTAGGAAGGCAACCTCCCTCAACCAAAATTCACACTTTTCATACTTGGCATACAACTTCTCCTCTCTCAATCTTTGCAACACAACCCTCAAGTGACCCATATGTTCTTCCTCGCTATGCGAATAGATTAAAATATCATCAATGAAGACCACAACAAAGGAATCAAGGTGGGGTTTAAAGATCCTGTTCATTAGGTCCATGAAGATAGCCGGTGCATTGGTCAACCCAAAGGACATGACCACAAATTCATAATGCCCATACCTAGTCCGAAAGGCTGTCTTGGGAATGTCACACTCCCTCACCTTCACTTGATGATACCCGGACCGAAGATCAATCTTAGAGAAGTGGCTAGCCCCTTGTAATTGGTCGAACAAGTCATCAATCCTAGGAAGAGGATATTTATTCTTGATGGTGACCCTATTGAGTTGCCGGTAATCAATACACATCCTAAGGGACCCATCTTTCTTCTTCACAAACAACACCGGTGCACCCCATGGTGATTGGCTAGGCCTAATAAAACCCTTCTCCAACAAGTCCCTCAATTGTTCCTTCAACTCCTTTAACTCCGCCGGGGCCATACGATAAGGGGGGATAGAAATGGGTTGAGTATCGGGGAGGAGGTCTATGCCAAAATCTATTTCCCTTTCGGGAGGAACACCGGGAAGGTCATTAGGAAAGACATCAAGGAATTCATTTACGATCGGAACCGACTCTATAGGAAGGGTTTTGGACTCCACATCCCTAACCCTCACAAGATGATAGAGACACCCCTTAGAGATCAACTTACGGGCTTTAATGCAAGAGATGAACCTACCCTTGACTACCACATTTTGGCTCTCCCACTCAAGAATGGGTTCACTTGGGAATTGGAACTTGACCCTACGGGTTCTACAATCAATGGAAGCATAGTATGCATGCAACCAATCCATCCCAAGAACAACATCAAAATCGACCATGTTCAACTCAACAAGATCACAAGGCAATATTTTATGCAAGATGCAAATAGGACAATTTCTATAGACCTTCCTAGCAACAATATATGCACCAATAGGAGTAGACACCTTATATGACTCACGCAACAAGTCGGGCTCAACATGAAACTTGTTGGCAACAAAGGGGGTGACAAAAGAAAGAGAGGCACCCGGATCAATTAATGCATATACATCAAAGTCAAAGATTTTCAACATACCGGTAACGACGTCGGGGACTTCGTCGACCCCTTGCCTCCCATGCAAAGCATAAAATCGATTGTGCCTTGGGGCACCATCTTGTCGGCCCCCTCTCCCCAAAGGAACCGCATTGGCACCTTGTGGACGGACCTCCTTACCCTTGTTGCGATTTCGAGGACAATCCATTGCCTTGTGCCCCATTTCCCCACAACTATAGCAAGCACCGGTATTTTTCAAGCACGGGCCACCATGGCCCTTACCACACTTCGGACATACATCAATATGACCCATACCCCTAACACTTTGGGCCCTTGGAACATCATTGGCAAACCCCTTATGGAGCGCATGAGAAGACCCTTGACCTTGATGAAACCGGCCTCCCGTTCTACTTTGGAACTTGCCCTCAAAACGGGCCCTCTTGGCCTCATGACCCCTCTTCTTCCTCAACTTCTCCTCCTCCATTTGTTCGGCATAGACCATCAAGCGGGACAAGTCCATGTCACTAATCAACATTGCGGACCGGCATTCTTCACTCACTAGGTCGGACACACCCATCACGAATTTGTTCATCCTAGACCGTGAGTCGGCAACCAAATGTGGAGCATACCTTGAAAGTTGGTTAAACTTGAGAGCATACTCCTCACACTCATAGACCCTTGTTTTAAATTCATGAACTCCACCAATTTGGCTTCCCTAAGCTCAAGAGGAAAGAATCGATTAAGGAAAGCCGTTTTGAACTCTTCCCAATGCACCACATAGTTTACCCCCTTCTCTTCCTTCCATTGGTTGTACATATTTGGGCCACCCCTTTTAGTTGGTAGGCCGCCAACTCCGCCTTATCTTCTGACTTCACACCCATGATAGCTAATATCTTGAGGACTTCATCAATAAACTCTTGAGGGTCTTCATTTAACTTAGACCCATAGAATTCCGGGGGATTCATCCGCACGAAGTCTCTCACCCGAGATGCCGGGGTAGGAGCCTGAGGGGTTTGGGCCCCGTGGTTGGCTTGATTAGCCATAGCTTGTGCAAATAAGTAAGGGCATCCCGAAGATCCCCATTGGTCGGTTGTTCCTCGGGTGCGCGGGCTCGTCTTCCTCTTGTATTAGGCATGATCTAGCATAGCAAAGAACAACCGTTAGGGAAGACCTTAATTCAACTCTACAGCACGACTTAGAAAAAGGAGAAGGGAAACATTTCCTAAAACGTCTCATAGCCTCCTACTCATATTGTGGTGCACAACACAACCATGAATCGGACTCTAATCAACGCGGTGTGTTGGACTCCGAGGATCTATCAACCTAGTGCTCTGATACCAAGTTTGTCACGACCCAAGCCTAGGGCCTAGACGTGACCGGCGAATGGGGAACCCGAAGGAACCCCAAACAAGCCTCATAGCGTATCATTACACATCCTTGGTCGCGGAAGCAATTAAAATGACCATAAGCCATAAGCATAATCAAAGGGGGAAATCGGGACTAAGGGAGCAAGAAAAAAAGAAGAAGAAGAAATGATACTTAAATACCATAGCTGAGTCAAGCTCAAGCATAATACACAACTTGTCCAACACCACCTCTAAACATAGGTACTTTAGCGGGGGCCAAGACAAACAACTGGGCTCACCCTCATAGTCAAAACATATCTAAAAGGAAAGTCTTATACATAGCAAAAGATCATAAGCAACGTCCCCGGAATGGAGGACTCACCAATAACCTTGATAGAAAATCGTATTAGCCACGCGGAGGACGAGGGTCAAGCGGTGCTCCGGTCCCTACATGGTGACATCATGTAGGCATAGAGTATGCGTTAGTACGTTGAATGTACTAAGTATATGGGATGCAATGCAATGCAACAAGGGATGGACATCATAGGCAAAATGCATAATCGTACCCGATAATAGCATATTAATGAGATGATATGTATAATGATGCTTATATAAAAATCATATTTAGTAGGGCATAGTATATGTGTAGTGAGTGACCATCAATATAGTATTTCCAAGGCCTACCACCCCCTTGGAGAGGCGAAAGAGGTACAAACCCTCAATGTGGTTACCCGGGTACCACCCCCCGAGCTAGGGACCAAGGTACAAACCCCTCGATATGGTTATACGGGCCTACACCCCCGTACTAGGCAACAAGGTACAAACCCTCGATACGGTTATACGGGCCTACTACCCCCCGTACTAGGCAACCAAGGTACCAACCCTTGATACGGTTACCCGGGCCTACAACCCCCCGAGCTAGGCTTGATCGACTCACACACTATATAGAGAAAATCATATACATGTATCCATTTCATCATCATTTCAATACTTATATAATCATCCGACTCATAGGACGTACATTGGACCTTCCATTTCATAAGAATCTATAAATGGCATTTTATCAAACATATGGTGGCTACTTGTTCATGTAAATAAAATCATTATTTTAAGAGTACTAAGTCCAACCAATTTCAAAATCTATATAAAACAGCCCACCAACAACATACATATATATATACATATATAACAACCTTCATAATTTGATCATGGAGGCATGAAAACCATAAACATCATATAATCATTCCTTTTCATGCTAATATACAAAAATAGACCATAATAGGATGTGTAGTAATAATTCCATAATTCAAGAGTTCATAAATGATCATAAGGACCCATAAACTTGGAGTAAAATAGAGGATAAATGGTTGGACTTGTGGAAAGGAAGGTTTCCACAATCAAACCCACATACCTCAACTTTGGAGAATCCTGATGAAGATTGGAATGGAGAATTGATGCTTGAGATTGAATCTTGAATCCGGAATTAGAGTTTGAGATGTTTGAATTTGGTTGAAGATCTTGGTGGAATTTTGGAGAGGGTTTAGAGAGAGTTTTTGGATGTTTGAGAAATGTTTTAGAGACTTGGAATGAACTAATGATATATAGGGAATATCATATGCCCTTTTGGAAAAAAAATTGTCCAACACTTAGAAAAATTAATGGGGCGGGTGAACAGTGTTTCGGCTTACTGGAAATGGCACTTTTCTGCCGGCGAGGTTTTACGAAAATGGTTATAACTCCTTCATCCTAACTCGGAATGAGGCAAAAACAAATTGCGTTGGAAAGCTAACTCACAAAGCTTTAATTTTGATAGTTTGAGCTCCTTCCAGTTCCTTGTGTGCTGAGAGATATGCCCCTTTAAAGTTGACCCTCAAAATCGCATTTTTTGCGATTTTCAAATTTTGATACGGTTGTTCTAAAATTCGGGTTAGACTCATTTCCCACTCAATTTGACCCCCTGAATAAGAATATGAAGTCGAATTTCCGAAATGATGCACGGATTTTGAGATATATGGAATTACAATTTTAGGTGTTTCCGAAGCACATTTTCGGGCATTTTTGGGGTCGTTTCACTCTGTTAGAACCCTTCTCAGTCTCTATTTCGATCGATGACCCAGTTATAGCAAGAGGGTATACATAAATTACCCTGTCACAGTCTCTCAGAAAGTCACCTCAACAGATCTTGTAGAGTTAGAAATGGTAGATTTTGATATCATTCTAGGCATGGATTGGTTACATTCCTGTTATGCCAGTAAATAGTAGAACTAGAATTTTTCATTTTTAGTTTCCAGACGAACCAATCTTAGAATGGAAGGGTAGTAGCTTAGGGCCTATGGTCGATTCATTTCTTACCTTAAGGCCAGAAATATGATCTCTAAGGGTTGTCCTCTATCATCTAGTTCGGGTTAAGGATTCAAGCTCCGAAACCCCAACTATTGAGTCAGTTTCAGTAGTTAATGAGTTCCCAGAAGTGTTTCCAAAAGATCTTTCCGGAGTTCCTCCCGAAAGGGAAATCAACTTTGGAATTGATCTCCTTCTAGATACCCAGCCTATTTCTATTCCGCCTTCCATAATGGCTC
>NW_026020393.1:0-3789 GCF_900185275.1 Solanum verrucosum
GGGTGGAAAGCTGTGCTAAGGTCAACACGGGTACCCAACTCATCCTGGAAGGTCCTCCAGAAGCTAGATGTGAACTGTGGGCCTCGATCTGAGATGATGGAAACAAGCACACCATGAAGACGAACCACCTCTCGAATGTAGATACGTGCTAACCTCTCAGCACTGTAGGAAGTATGGACAGGAATGAAGTGTGCTGACTTAGTCAACCGATCCACGATGACCCAAATGCTGTCAACACCTCTAGAAGTCCGAGGTAACCCCACAACGAAGTCCATAGTGATACGCTCCCACTTCCACTCCGGAATGGGTAATCTCTGGAACTCGCCACCAGGCCTCAAATGCTCGGCCTTTACCTGCTGGCAGCACAAGCAACGGGAAACAAAGTCAGCAATATCTCTCCTCATGCCACTCCACCAATAATGTTGCCTCAGATCACGATACATCTTCGCTGTGCCCGGATGGATAGAGTATCTAGACTCATGGCCCTCAAAAGTATCAACTGTATCAAATCCCCAACTCTCGGAACACAGATGCGCCGGCGAATCTCAACACTCCATCAGGATCTAAGGTAGCCTGACCACCATCACCCGCTAACACTCGATCTCTAAAGGCCACCAAGGCCTCATCCTCAAACTGACAACCACGGATCCTGTCAAGCAAGGAAGACTGAACTCCCATATGGGCCAAGACACGTCTAGAATCTGAGATATCCAACCGAATCATGCTATTGGCTAAGAACTGAATGTTCATAGCCAAGGTCGCTCCTCAACAGATAAGAAGGATAGACTACCCATACTCCTGCCTCGGCTCAAGGCGTCCGCTACCACATTTGCCTTGCCCGGATGATAGAGAATAATAGGTCATAGTCCTTCAGGAGCTCAATCCAACGACGCTGCCTCGAATTAAGGTCCTCTGGCTCATGATGTACTGAAGACTCCTGTGATCGGTATAGATCTCACATCGAACTCCATACAAGTAGTGCCTCCAAATCTTAAGTGCAAAAACTACCGCCGCCAACTCTAAGTCATGGGTGGGGTAGTTGCTCTCATGAATCTTAAGCTGCCTCGACGCATAAGCAATAACCCGGCCCTGCTGCATCAATACACAACCCAAACCAACGCCAGATGCGTCATAATATACCGTGAAGCCCTCGCCCTCAACTGGAAGAGCCAATATAGGAGCGGTGGTCCAATAACTCCTTGAGCCTCAAAAAGCTCGCCTCACACTCCTCTGACCAAACAAAGGGAAATCCTGGCGAGTCAACCGAGTCAAAGGCCGCTGCTATAGTAGAAAATCCTAACAAAATGCCTATAGTAGCCTGCCAATCCGACGAAGCTACGAATCTCAGTCACAGAGGTGGCCTGTACCAATCACGAATAGCCTCAATCTTCGCCGGATCAACCCTAATACCCTCCTTGGACACCACGTGCCCCAAGAAGGCTACAGACTCAAGCCAAAACTCGCACTTTGAGAACTTGGCATAAAGCCGCTGATCTCTCAAAGTCTGGGAGCACTATCCTCATGTTGCTCATGCTCACTCCGGCTCCGCGGTATACCAGTATGTCATCAATGAAGACAATGACAAATAAATCAAGGTATGCCTGAACACACGTGTCATCAAGTCCATGAAGGCGGCAGGGCATTAGTCAACCAAACGACATCACAAGAACTCATAATGGCCATAACGAGTCCTAAATGCGGTCTTAGGGACGTCCGCTGCCCTAATCCTCAACTGGTGGTAGCCGGATCTTAAATCAATCTTAGAAAATACCACGGCACCCTGAAGCTGATCAAACAAATCATCAATACGAGGCATGGGGGTAACGGTTCCTCACCGTCACCTTGTTCAGCTGCCTGTAGTCAATACACAATCGCATAGTACCGTCCTTCTTCTTCACGAAGAGGACTGGGGCACCCCAAGGCGATACACTAGGCCGAATGAATCCCTTACCCAAGAGATCCTGAAGCTGAACACTGAGCTCCGTGAGCTCTGCAGGAGCCATCCGATATGGCGGAATAGAAATAGGCCGAGTACCTGGCTCAAGCTCAATCGGAAAATCAACATCACGCTCTGGGGGTAGGCCAGGTAGATCAGCAGGAAACACATCTATGAAGTCACGAACAACAGGAACTGACTCAACCGGAGAAACCTCCCTACTCACATCACGTACATAGGCCAAATATGATAAGCATCCGCCAGCCACTAGCCTCCTAGCACGAATAAAAGAGATAACCCCAACTGGTGTGCTACCACGAGATCCCTGCCACACCACCGAAGGAATACCGGGAGTGGCTAAGGTAACGGTCTTAGAAAAGCAATCTAAAACAGCGCGATAAGGGGATAACCAATCCATGCCCAGAATCACATCGAAATCAACCATGTCAAGCAATATAAGGTCAGCCCGGGTGTCACGCCCCTGGATAGTAACTAAGCAAGATCGAAATACCTGATCCACTACTAAAGACTCACCCACGGGGGTCGACACACGTAACGGCGCTACCAGAGGCTCAGACATCAAACTCAATCGAGAGGCATAGTAAACAGAAACATACGAAAAAGTAGAGCCTGAATCAAATAAAGCCAAGGCGGGCTGCTGGCATAATAACACTGTACCTGTGATCACATCGTCCGAGGTCTCAGCATCTGCTCTAGCTGGAGCTGCATAAAAGTGGGCCTGGACTCCCCTACCCTGTGCATCGGCTCTGCCCCCTAATCTGCCTCCTCGGGGACCACCCCGTATACCCTGGTGACCACCCCTACGGTCCTGTCCCTGGCCTCTGCCTCTAGCTGGAGGTGCTGGCGTATGCCTAACTGCCTGTGGAGCGGGTAAGGCTAACCTGCGATGGGGACACTCGCGGGCCCAATGATCTAACTCCCCACACTCATAACACCCCTGGGACTGTCGACTGAGAGCTGGAGGTCGGCTACCCCGGCCAGAAAAACCTATCTGTGAACTATCTCGGCCCCGACTAGGACCGGCACTAAAACCAATATGGCGGTGCTGATCACCCTCCGATGCCTGGAGAGAAGCCTGGAAGGGGCTACTAGACTGACCCGACTGAAACCTCTGCTGAGATCTATCATAAGACTCTCGGGGTTTGAAACGACGCCTATCATGGCTATCCTCCTGTCTAGCTCTCTTGCCGCTGCCCCCTTGGGCCTCGCGACGGAGCTGCTCGATAGTGCGGGCATGGTCCACTACATCCAGAAATGAGCGGCCCGCTGAGACTAAAGACTGAGTCTCAATCCGCAACTGTAGTCTCAAACCCCGAACAAAACAACGAACCCTCTCCTCCTCAGTAGGTAATATCATGGCGGCATGCCTGGAGAGCTCGTGGAATCGGGCCTCATACTCTGATACTGTCATGGAGCCCTGCTCTAACCGAGCAAACTGATCTCTGAGCTGATCTCTGATGCTCCTGGGAATAAATCGGGCCAAGAAGGCCTCTGAAAACTCAATCCATGTGACCGGTGGAGACCCAGCTGGCCTGGTCTCTAAGTATGTACGCCACCACTGCCTGGCGGGACCGTCTAACTGGTAAGCGGTGAAGTCTGCTCCTCTCGACTCCACTAAACCCAAAGTCTGTAGCCGCTCGCGGCAAGTAACTAGAAACTCGTGGGCATCCTCCCCCACTGCCCTAGAAAACCTCGGCGGTGATAGTCGAAGAAACACCCCGAGCATCTTCTGCTCCCGTAGTGGCATGACGCCCTCCAAATCGTCAGGCTGAACAACCGGTGCCGCTAGCTGCTGAACAATCGGTGCCGCTAGCTGCTGAACAATCGGTACC
>NW_026020394.1:0-3858 GCF_900185275.1 Solanum verrucosum
CATATCCGGTATCATCATTAGTTATATGTCATGACTTACTGGTACAATTCAGACCATCGTGACTCGTTGGCATCCACACTAATCCCTTAATGGGAGAACCAACTACCAATCCAAAATTTAACCCAACACCATTTATAAAATCAAGTTATCAAATAAATATTAAGGGAGCACTTTAGAAACAACTAGAATTGAGTTTCCATAAACTCAATCAATAGTCAAAATAGTTTAGACTACTAAACAATTGAGCCCCCATAAACTCAACTCATAGTTAAAATAATTATGCAAAAATAAACCCCTAAGAAATGCAAGTCTTAGTACCAAAACTCTAATGTCTAAAATAAAGGGGATGCAACCCTCAAAGGTGGTAAAGTTAACCCCATTTGATCTTCCAAATCTGTGTTCGAGTCTCTCCCAAATCCCTTTGGTTGTTTTGGAATAGATAACACTATCTCCAATATCTTTTGCCAAGGAGTTTAGTATCCAAGATATCACCATGTCATTGCAACATCCCATTGCTCATAGTCAGCAGCATCCAGATCTGGGACTTTGCAAGAGCCATTGATAAATCCAAGCTTTTCTTGGCTGATAATGCAATCAGTATGGACCTTCTCCAACCTGGGTAACCTCTTCCGTAAAAAACAACACTGATTAGGGTCATTCCAGGAGAGTCTAAAGGGTGAAGGTAATATGGGTGATTGAAGTTAATGGTGTTTCCACCATTTCGAGAATTTGAGACATTTACACTGGTGCCAGTGTTAATAGTGTTGCTGCTATTGTCTCCAATTACTGTGGATGAAAATTGATTGATGAGAAAAGATCAGAAATCGAGTCACTGCTATGATACCATAAAAGAATTGTAACAAAAAGAAGCTTTGTGAAATTTTCTGATGATCTATTCAATCTCCAAACTCTGTATTTGTACAAGAACTTTTCATAAAATAAAATAAAAAGACAATAAATTACTTATCCACTTGTCACTTTCTTATTTGTACAATATATAACAGAAAAATATTCCCCTACATGCAAGTCACGTGAGTGAAGCTTCTTGAGCTTCTTCCTCCGGTTGTCCCTTGATCAAATGGACAAGATTGTTTATCAGGTAATTTGATCAAGGGTTGCGATCCTTCCACATCACTAAGAGACAAAGTCTTGATAAACATAGACCTTATTGAACTTTTGATCTCTTGTGTCTGAAAGACTCTCTTATTCTCTTCGACTTCTTCCTTTGTTCGATCTTCATTGCTTCGTTTATTTATGGAAGCCGACTGTGTAAATGTAAATAAATAAAGATATTTATATTAGGATAAGGTAGAAGTGATCTTGTGATGGATAAGATAAAGAAAACCAAAGGTGAGATGAATTGGGCATGTGAAAAAAGAAGTGTAGATGCCCCAGTAAGGAGGTATGAGAGAATTGACAATGGCGAACATCAAGAGAGGTAGAAGCAGACCGAAGAAGTACATGACATGACACATCTTAAGCTTATCGAGGATATGATCTTAGATAAGAGAGTCTGGAGGTTATGGATTAAATTAGAAGGTTTAGCTGCGTAGTTGAGTGTTAGGCTTGGTGACCTCCTTTCTTATCAACGGTATTAACATCTAATTGTATTGCTCTTATTTTTTGTATTTCCTTTTTCAAATTGCAGGGATATATATATATCCATTAATTAGTAGTCTTTAAAGCGGGCGCACAAAAGATGAGAGACGGATCCGGCTCCTCTCCTTCCCTCCATTTTCTCTAAGTTCTTGCTTGGATGTGAGACACATGGCATAGATAAAAATCAATGGCTAAGATTTAATAATTAAAATAATATTCTAATTATGATTTAGATAATTAATATTTCATAAGAAAAATAATAATATCATAATCAAAGTCATAAAATATAATATCTTGTCCATAACTTATTGAATTATTGTCTGCTGTTGATTAATTTCTCTAGTAACTAGTACTAGCCACTATATATTGGACTCGGCTCACCTTCTAATTAATTATAATTTATATGGGGTACTAGACAAACAGGAGGAAAGGAACAATGGAATATAGCTATTGCAAAGTGAATTGCTTTTATGACCTCTATTAGCTAGCATTTAATATTACCGTGATCAAAGACTATTCCACAACTATTTACATTTTTTTTTTTTTTTTATGTTTTCCATGTAAACAAAAAGAACACGACAAATTTTCTTTGTTGTTAGAATTTTTGGGTAATACAATCTTATTGTTGAAAATAATAGAAAGCTATAAACTACTACCTTCATTCACATATAAAAAAATATTTTCTTACTTTTACTTTTCAATTTTTAGCCTTTTTCTAATATTTTACCCTTTACATTAAAATTACTTATTCCCAAATTGTCTGTCAAGATTTAAAATAAATACATATGAGTAAAAAAAAAAGCAACTATGCAATATCACACCAAAACCAATTATTACATAAAATATGACTTTTTATCATTATATAATGATAAATTTAATAATATAATAAAACAAAATATAAATAATAATTAAAATAAATACTAACAACATAATATAGAAAAATACACAGCAGGTAACAACCATCCAACGAAGCTGTAAGACTAATGGAATGTAATTGGGTGAATTTTCAAGGTATAAAATCTTTTCAAATTCAATGAATATTAAATTCTCTAGAAGTCTAGATGCTTGACTATGCTTTCCTATAATCAAATTAGTTAAAAACATTGAATATGTGGGTAGGTTATTTCCCAACTCTTATTACAAAAGATAGGTGAGCAGGGTGAATTTAGGGGCGGTAATGTGTTTATTCGAAATTATCAATATAAAATTACACTATGTATAAAATATAAGTTTTATATATTTTAAATTCCTTAAATACAAGATTAGAAATTGATTCAGTCATTTAAAAGTTCAAACTTTACTTTAAGATTTCACTTTTAAATTTTAAACACTATATTTTATTTTAACCCGAAAATCTTAAATCCACCATGATAAGAGAGTGGACTTCCTTTTTTATTTATTAAGCCACCATAATGGTGTAGGATAGTACGCTCCTAATGTATGTATTGATTAGAGCAAAGAAAAAATATAGCCGATACATTGAATATTTGTCTTATTCACCTTGAGTTACATCTTATTCACCTTGAGTTACATGAAGGATGAAAAGTTCATCCTTTTACAAAATATTCCCATACCTTTTAACTTGAGACTAAGCCATAGAAATGCATTCAAAATGGATACATATTAACCGAGAGAACTAACACCATCATAAGTTAATCGATCCTTATCCAGGGACATATTTATGGTATGAGGTGTAGATCGATTTTTGAAAACTTAAATAATTTTTTCTGGGACCTTATAATTATATTGAAAATTCAAGTAAGGCAAATTCATTTATGATAGTGACAGTTGATAACTCTAAAAAGAACTTGATTATTACCATCAAGGTATTGAAAAAGAGTTGTAGTTTCAAGACTTAATTAGTGCAACTCAAACTTATGATATTGACTTGGATAGTAACATGTTTGATGGAGATGATAAGTATAATATGATAGACATATTATTTGATAAGGTAGCCAAGGATGGAATCTCCACCATCTCTCACCTGGATGCAACTTTTCCTTTCCTTGGAAGGAATTTTTTCACAATTTTTTAAATTGCAGCCTATTCCTAAATTATTGGTGGTATGTTGGCAAAAACCAAAGCAAGGACTCCTCAAGCTCAACACTGATGGAAGCTTCAACATAAGTAATGGAAAGGCTGGACTTGGTGGGGCTCAGAGGTGAAGAGGGAAAGTTGATCATGGCTTTTTCAGTCCCGATAGAGTGTTTCAGTCACAATGAAACAGAGGCAAAAGCAACATGGTATGGTTGCAATGCA